>NC_030679.2:152101940-152236214 GCF_000004195.4 Xenopus tropicalis
TCCCAGGGTCAGTGGTACCTCCCCTTTATACTATCATTTGCCTTGTTCCCATAGAGCCAGATACAATTCAATGAGAGGAACTTATCCCCTGATCCAATCCCAGATCTTCCCATAGAGCCAGATACAATTCAATGAGAGGAACTTATCCCCTGATCCAATCCCAGATCTTCCCATAGAGCCAGATACAATTCAATGAGAGGAACTTATCCCCTGATCCAATCCCAGATCTTCCCATAGAGCCAGATACAATTCAATGAGAGGAACTTATCCCTGATCCAATCCCAGATCTTCCATAGAGCCAGATACAATTCAATGAGAGGAACTTATCCCCTGATCCAATCCCAGATCTTCCCATAGAGCCAGATACAATTCAATGAGAGGAACTTATCCCTGATCCAATCCCAGATCTTCCCATAGAGCCAGATACAATTCAATGAGAGGAACTTATCCCCTGATCCAATCCCAGATCTTCCCATAGAGCCAGATACAATTCAATGAGAGGAACTTATCCCCTGATCCAATCCCAGATCTTCCCATAGAGCCAGATACAATTCAATGAGAGGAATTTATCCCTGATCCAATCCAGATCTTTCCCATAGAGCAGATACAATTCAATGAGAGGAACTTATCCCTGATCCAATCCCAAGATCTTCCCATAGAGCCAGATACAATTCAATGAAGGAACTTATCCCCTGATCCAATCCCAGATCTTCCCATAGAGCAGATACAATTCAATGAGAGGAATTATCCCTGATCCAATCCCAGATCTTCCCATAGAGCCAGATACAATTCAATGAGAGGAACTTATCCCCTGATCCAATCCCCAAGATCTCCATAGAGCCAGATACAATTCAATGAGAGGGAACTTATCCCTGATCCAATCCCAGATCTTCCCATAGAGCCAGATACAATTCAATGAGAGGAACTTATCCCCTGAATCCAATTCCAGATCTTCCCATAGAGCCAGATACAATTCAATGAGAGGAACTTATCCCTGATCCAATCCCAGATCTTCCCATAGAGCCAGATACAATTCAATGAGAGGAACTTATCCCCTGATCCAATCCCAGATCTTCCCATAGAGCCAGATACAATTCAATGAGAGGAACTTATCCCCTGATCCAATCCCAGATCTTCCATAGAGCCAGATACAATTCAATGAGAGGAACTTATCCCTGATCCAATCCCAGATCTTCCCATAGAGCCAGATACAATTCAATGAGAGGAACTTATCCCTGATCCAATCCCAGATCTTCCATAGAGCCAGATACAATTCAATGAGAGGAACTTATCCCTGATCCAATCCCAGATCTTCCCATAGAGCCAGATACAATTCAATGAGAAGAACTTATCCCTGATCCAATCCCAGATCTTCCCATAGAGCCAAATACAATTCAATGAGAGGAATTTATCCCTGATCCAATCCCAGATCTTCCCATAGAGCCAGATACAATTCAATGAGAGGAACTTATCCCTGATCCAATCCCAGATCTTCCCATAGAGCCAAATACAATTCAATGAGAGGAACTTTATCCCTGATCCAATCCCAGATCTTCCCATAGAGCCAAATACAATTCAATGAGAGGAACTTATCCCCTGATCCAATCCCAGATCTTCCCATAGAGCCAGATACAATTCAATGAGAGGAACTTATCCCCTGATCCAATCCCAGATCTTCCCATAGAGCCAGATACAATTCAATGAGAGGAACGTATCCCCTGATCCAATCCCAGATCTTCCATAGAGCCAAATACAATTCAATGAGAGGAACTTATCCCCTGATCCAATCCCAGATCTTCCCATAGAGCCAGATACAATTCAATGAGAGGAACTTATCCCCTGATCCAATCCCAGATCTTCCCATAGAGCCAGATACAATTCAATGAGAGGAACTTATCCCCTGATCCAATCCCAGATCTTCCCATAGAGCCAGATACAATTCAATGAGAGGAACTTATCCCCTGATCCAATCCCAGATCTTCCCATAGAGCCAGATACAATTCAATGAGAGGAACTTATCCC
The DNA here is from genome assembly GCF_000004195.4 of Xenopus tropicalis. Taxonomy (NCBI): domain Eukaryota; kingdom Metazoa; phylum Chordata; class Amphibia; order Anura; family Pipidae; genus Xenopus; species Xenopus tropicalis. The sequence goes on from NC_030679.2 coordinate 152,103,963, forward strand.
TGATCCAATCCCAGATCTTCCCATAGAGCCAGATACAATTCAATGAGAGGAACTTATCCCCTGATCCAATCCCAGATCTTCCCATAGAGCCAGATACAATTCAATGAGAGGAACTTATCCCTGATCCAATCCCAGATCTTCCCATAGAGCCAGATACAATTCAATGAGAGGAACTTATCCCCTGATCCAATCCCAGATCTTCCCATAGAGCCAGATACAATTCAATGAGAGGAATTTATCCCTGATCCAATCCCAGATCTTCCCATAGAGCCAGATACAATTCAATGAGAGGAACTTATCCCCTGATCCAATCCCAGATCTTCCCATAGAGCCAGATACAATTCAATGAGAGGAACTTATCCCTGATCCAATCCCAGATCTTCCCATAGAGCCAGATACAATTCAATGAGAGGAACTTATCCCCTGATCCAATCCAGATCTTCCCATAGAGCCAGATACAATTCAATGAGAGGAACTTATCCCTGATCCAATCCCAGATCTTCCCATAGAGCCAGATACAATTCAATGAGAGGAACTTATCCCCTGATCCAATCCCAGATCTTCCCATAGAGCCAGATACAATTCAATGAGAGGAACTTATCCCCTGATCCAATCCCAGATCTTCCCATAGAGCCAGATACAATTCAATGAGAGGAACTTATCCCTGATCCAATCCCAGATCTTCCCATAGAGCCAGATACAATTCAATGAGAGGAACTTATCCCTGATCCAATCCCAGATCTTCCCATAGAGCCAGATACAATTCAATGAGAGGAACTTATCCCTGATCCAATCCCAGATCTTCCCATAGAGCCAGATACAATTCAATGAGAAGAACTTATCCCTGATCCAATCCCAGATCTTCCCATAGAGCCAAATACAATTCAATGAGAGGAATTTATCCCTGATCCAATCCCAGATCTTCCCATAGAGCCAAATACAATTCAATGAGAGGAACTTATCCCTGATCCAATCCCAGATCTTCCCATAGAGCCAAATACAATTCAATGAGAGGAATTTATCCCTGATCCAATCCCAGATCTTCCCATAGAGCCAGATACAATTCAATGAGAGGAACTTATCCCTGATCCAATCCCAGATCTTCCCATAGAGCCAAATACAATTCAATGAGAGGAACTTATCCCTGATCCAATCCCAGATCTTCCCATAGAGCCAAATACAATTCAATGAGAGGAACTTATCCCCTGATCCAATCCCAGATCTTCCCATAGAGCCAGATACAATTCAATGAGAGGAACTTATCCCCTGATCCAATCCCAGATCTTCCCATAGAGCCAGATACAATTCAATGAGAGGAACTTATCCCTGATCCAATCCCAGATCTTCCCATAGAGCCAGATACAATTCAATGAGAGGAACTTATCCCCTGATCCAATCCCAGATCTTCCCATAGAGCCAGATACAATTCAATGAGAGGAACTTATCCCTGATCCAATCCCAGATCTTCCCATAGAGCCAAATACAATTCAATGAGAGGAATTTATCCCTGATCCAATCCCAGATCTTCCCATAGAGCCAAATACAATTCAATGAGAGGAACTTATCCCTGATCCAATCCCAGATCTTCCCATAGAGCCAAATACAATTCAATGAGAGGAATTTATCCCTGATCCAATCCCAGATCTTCCCATAGAGCCAGATACAATTCAATGAGAGGAACTTATCCCTGATCCAATCCCAGATCTTCCCATAGAGCCAAATACAATTCAATGAGAGGAACTTATCCCTGATCCAATCCCAGATCTTCCCATAGAGCCAAATACAATTCAATGAGAGGAACTTATCCCCTGATCCAATCCCAGATCTTCCCATAGAGCCAGATACAATTCAATGAGAGGAACTTATCCCCTGATCCAATCCCAGATCTTCCCATAGAGCCAGATACAATTCAATGAGAGGAACGTATCCCCTGATCCAATCCCAGATCTTCCCATAGAGCCAAATACAATTCAATGAGAGGAACTTATCCCCTGATCCAATCCCAGATCTTCCCATAGAGCCAGATACAATTCAATGAGAGGAACTTATCCCCTGATCCAATCCCAGATCTTCCCATAGAGCCAGATACAATTCAATGAGAGGAACTTATCCCCTGATCCAATCCCAGATCTTCCCATAGAGCCAGATACAATTCAATGAGAGGAACTTATCCCCTGATCCAATCCCAGATCTTCCCATAGAGCCAGATACAATTCAATGAGAGGAATTTATCCCCTGATCCAATCCCAGATCTTCCCATAGAGCCAGATACAATTCAATGAGAGGAACTTATCCCTGATCCAATCCCAGATCTTCCCATAGAGCCAGATACAATTCAATGAGAGGAACTTATCCCTGATCCAATCCCAGATCTTCCCATAGAGCCAGATACAATTCAATGAGAAGAACTTATCCCTGATCCAATCCCAGATCTTCCCATAGAGCCAGATACAATTCAATGAGAGGAATTTATCCCCTGATCCAATCCCAGATCTTCCCCAGAACTACCCCCAATACTTACAACCAATCAGATACTTGCTCTTATTAGACAGACCGTATTGATTGAGCCCAGTGTTCTATCTCTGTATATAACGCCCCATAAACCTGTATAACTGTAGTTCTGTGCTGCTCCGGGTGCAACTCTGATGGTTATACTGCCCCAGGGTGGGGCACTTTATATGATATTTAAGTGATTTAGTAGCAACTACTCACAGATAAATGACACACCGTGCATTTTATTGCCCTGTTTTGCTTGTCAGGCAGTTGGGCGGATGCCAGCCCGAGAGCTTACTCAGAAGCCAACCTGTTTATTTCTAATAATACTAATTATCGGGGGCATTTGGTACAACTCAATCAAACAACTTCAAATCTAATGCTGTGTGGGCATGGCTTGGGGGCAGAATATGGCAATACAGGCGCTCTAATCAGACTGCAGCCCTGGTATAGATGGCAATACAGGCGCTCTAATCAGACTGCAGCCCTGGTATAGATGGCAATACAGGCGCTCTAATCAGACTGCAGCCCTGGTATAGATGGCAATACAGGCGCTCTAATCAGACTGCAGCCCTGGTATAGATAACAATACAGGCGCTCTAATCAGACTGCTGCCCTGGTATAGATGGCAATACAGGCGCTCTAATCAGACTGCAGCCCTGGTATAGATGGCAATACAGGCGCTCTAATCAGACTGCAGCCCTGGTATAGATGGCAATACAGGCGCTCTAATCAGACTGCAGCCCTGGTATAGATGGCAATACAGGCGCTCTAATCAGACTGCAGCCCTGGTATAGATGGCAATACAGGCGCTCTAATCAGACTGCAGCCCTGGTATAGATAACAATACAGGCGCTCTAATCAGACTGCAGCCCTGGTATAGATGGCAATACAGGCGCTCTAATCAGACTGCAGCCCTGGTATAGATAACAATACAGGCGCTCTAATCAGACTGCAGCCCTGGTATAGATAACAATACAGGCGCTCTAATCAGACTGCAGCCCTAGTATAGATGGCAATACAGGCGCTCTAATCAGACTGCAGCCCTGGTATAGATGGCAATACAGGCGCTCTAATCAGACTGCAGCCCTGGTATAGATAACAATACAGGCGCTCTAATCAGACTGCTGCCCTGGTATAGATAACAATACAGGCGCTCTAATCAGACTGCTGCCCTGGTATAGATAACAATACAGGCGCTCTAATCAGACTGCTGCCCTGGTATAGATAACAATACAGGCGCTCTAATCAGACTGCAGCCCTGGTATAGATGGCAATACAGGCGCTCTAATCAGACTGCAGCCCTGGTATAGATAACAATACAGGCGCTCTAATCAGACTGCTGCCCTGGTATAGATAACAATACAGGGGCTCTAATCAGACTGCTGCCCTGGTATAGATAACAATACAGGCGCTCTAATCAGACTGCTGCCCTGGTATAGATAACAATACAGGCGCTCTAATCAGACTGCAGCCCTGGTATAGATAACAATACAGGCGCTCTAATCAGACTGCTGCCCTGGTATAGATAACAATACAGGCGCTCTAATCAGACTGCTGCCCTGGTATAGATAACAATACAGGCGCTCTAATCAGACTGCTGCCCTGGTATAGATAACAATACAGGCGCTCTAATCAGACTGCAGCCCTGGTATAGATAGATACCAAGCTCAGCTTGTCTATTGAGATCATGGCTGTAATTGCCCTCCATCACGTGTTGCCCCCAAACATGGAAGAAGGTGAAGCCTTTATTTTACACCGTATGTTTTTTGCCACCTAAACACTAACTGCCAGAATGTGGCAAACCAGTATCTCTCCCAGCATAACGCCGGTCCCTCAGGGAAGCCTAAACCGGACCCCAGCAGGACTAGTGGCAATAGCCTAGGGGGGAAAGGCCGACACACAGCACAGTGCCGAGAGATGTTGCCCCTACAGAAGAGTTAGTAGGGGCTCAGTATTACAAGGCCACAACGCTCCCCCCATTGCCCCCTTGTTCCTCTCAGTAACTTGCCCCTCCTCCCACCCTGCTCTGGAACCCAAACCCTGTATTGGGAATGTACTTACTGCAAACTTTGTTCTTGTTATTTCTCTCCTTCTTCCGATAAACCCAATAAAAAGATATTTCAGTTTAACGTGAGCTGCCAAACTGCTTCCTTTGCCAAATGGGAAATCACATGTGTAGGTTCCAGTGAATGTGCCCAGTGAGGGGGCAAAACAGCTGCACCCCTGTCCGGCACCAGTAGCCTAAAGGTGGCACTACATGGTAAGATCTGCTCATTGGGCGAGAGCAACGGGCAAATGGATCTTCTCCCAGGGGATCAGGGGATAAGTTCCTCTCATTGAATTGTATCTGGCTCTATGGGAAGATCTGGGATTGGATCAGGGGATAAGTTCCTCTCATTGAATTGTATCTGGCTCTATGGGAAGATCTGGGATTGGATCAGGGGATAAATTCCTCTCATTGAATTGTATCTGGCTCTATGGGAAGATCTGGGATTGGATCAGGGGATAAGTTCCTCTCATTGAATTGTATCTGGCTCTATGGGAAGATCTGGGATTGGATCAGGGATAAGTTCCTCTCATTGAATTGTATCTGGCTCTATGGGAAGATCTGGGATTGGATCAGGGATAAGTTCCTCTCATTGAATTGTATCTGGCTCTATGGGAAGATCTGGGATTGGATCAGGGATAAGTTCCTCTCATTGAATTGTATCTGGCTCTATGGGAAGATCTGGGATTGGATCAGGGGATAAATTCCTCTCATTGAATTGTATCTGGCTCTATGGGAAGATCTGGGATTGGATCAGGGGATAAGTTCCTCTCATTGAATTGTATCTGGCTCTATGGGAAGATCTGGGATTGGATCAGGGATAAGTTTCTCTCATTGAATTGTATCTGGCTCTATGGGAAGATCTGGGATTGGATCAGGGATAAGTTCCTCTCATTGAATTGTATCTGGCTCTATGGGAAGATCTGGGATTGGATCAGGGATACGTTTCTCTCATTGAATTGTATCTGGCTCTATGGGAAGATCTGGGATTGGATCAGGGATAAGTTCCTCTCATTGAATTGTATCTGGCTCTATGGGAAGATCTGGGATTGGATCAGGGATAAGTTCCTCTCATTGAATTGTATCTGGCTCTATGGGAAGATCTGGGATTGGATCAGGGGATAAGTTCCTCTCATTGAATTGTATCTGGCTCTATGGGAAGATCTGGGATTGGATCAGGGATAAGACTTTCTCATCAGAGTAAAGGTGGTCACACAGATGGCGATTTCCGATCTTTCGTGTGACCGTTGATCGTACAATCGTCCACTAACCGCTCAGGGCTCAAACGGCAGATAAGGAGGTAGAAACAATAGGATTTCTACCTCCTTCTGCCGATTCAGCCCTGAAGGCAGATTTCTTTTGACCTGGCCGATTGGCGAGTCGACCGATATCAGCAGCCTCGCCGACTTGCCATGCACGCACCGAATATTATATGAAACAGGGTTTCGTACAATATTATCGGTGCGTGTATGGCCAGCTTAAATCTGACCCCATGTATTGTGTGATGGGTGGGATCGCCTTATTGGATTGGAGCTGATAAATCCCGAGTGGTTTGGTTCTCCTGAGGAGACCCGTGCTGGCACAGAAGGGAGAGGAGTAGCAATAGGTTGCCCCTCTGTACCCTGCTGGGCTATTTATCAGCCCTTGAGCCAATCTGCTGGAATCCCTGAGGGCCACATTGTATTTAGGGGGCAGGGTGAAGCCACTGCCCATTGGCAGGATTGCTTGGCATTACACGGTGACTCCGGCCTCTATAAATGATGGGCCCATGAGTCCGGGCAGGACCTGGGAGCCACTCACAGGGCAGCACGCGGTGCAGTAAGAATGTTGTTGCTCCAGTGCTGGATTTGTGTATAATAAACAGATGCTGCATTCCTAGCTGGCCAGTTAGTTACCCCAGCCCGAGGCCTAGTGTGTGCAGCAAAGGGCAGGACCCAGGGACACAAGGTGGGCATGGTGCCAGGCAGTTGGTGGGGCTGCATTCCTAGCTGGCCAGTTAGTTACCCCAGCCCGAGGCCCAGTGTGTGCAGCAAAGGGCAGGACCCAGGGACACAAGGTGGGCATGGTGCCAGGCAGTTGGTGGGGCTGCATTCATAGCTGGCCAGTTAGTTACCCCAGCCCGAGGCCCAGTGTGTGCAGCAAAGGGCAGGACCCAGGGACACAAGCTGGGCATGGTGCCAGGCAGTTGGTGGGGCTGCATTCCTAGCTGGCCAGTTAGTTACCCCAGCCCGAGGCCCAGTGTGTGCAGCAAAGGGCAGGACCCAGGGACACAAGCTGGGCATGGTGCCAGGCAGTTGGTGGGGCTGCATTCCTAGCTGGCCAGTTAGTTACCCCAGCCCGAGGCCCAGTGTGTGCAGCAAAGGGCAGGACCCAGGGACACAAGCTGGGCATGGTGCCAGGCAGTTGGTGGGGCTGCATTCCTAGCTGGCCAGTTAGTTACCCCAGCCCGAGGCCCAGTGTGTGCAGCAAAGGGCAGGACCCAGGGACACAAGGTGGGCATGGTGCCAGGCAGTTGGTGGGGCTGCATTCCTAGCTGGCCAGTTAGTTACCCCAGCCCGAGGCCCAGTGTGTGCAGCAAAGGGCAGGACCCAGGGACACAAGCTGGGCATGGTGCCAGGCAGTTGGTCGGGCTGCATTCCTAGCTGGCCAGTTAGTTACCCCAGCCCGAGGCCCAGTGTGTGCAGCAAAGGGCAGGACCCAGGGACACAAGGTGGGCATGGTGCCAGGCAGTTGGTGGGGCTGCATTCCTAGCTGGCCAGTTAGTTACCCCAGCCCGAGGCCCAGTGTGTGCAGCAAAGGGCAGGACCCAGGGACACAAGCTGGGCATGGTGCCAGGCAGTTGGTCGGGCTGCATTCCTAGCTGGCCAGTTAGTTACCCCAGCCCGAGGCCCAGTGTGTGCAGCAAAGGGCAGGAGCCAGGGACACAAGCTGGGCATGGTGCCAGGCAGTTGGTGGGGCTGCATTCCTAGCTGGCCAGTTAGTTACCCCAGCCCGAGGCCCAGTGTGTGCAGCAAAGGGCAGGACCCAGTGAAACAAGCTGGGCATGGTGCCAGGCAGTTGGTGGGCAGGCATGAAGGCCCAAGGATTCAGGGATTGTACTGTATACAAAACAAGTGGCTAATTCTGTTAGTGGTCAAACGTAAGGTTACTGGCCCACTGTTACAGTGTGTGTCTCTTTGTACAGAACTGCTGTGTAACGGGCAGGGATAGTGGCACCGTGCCCTGTATTTACCCACCTGGGCAATAGAAACGGCTCACACTCACATATGGGCATTCTGCTCTCCCACCTCTTACCCACACATACCTGTCTGACTGTATCTGCTGCAACAGGCAGCACTACTGCCAATCCAACGCAGGTACCCACAGGCAGGCACTCACAGGCAGGTACTCACAGGTAGGTACCCACAGGCAGGCACTCACAGGTAGGCACCCACAGGCAGGTACTCACAGGTAGGTACCCACAGGCAGGTACTCACAGGTAGGCACCCACAGGCAGGCACTCACAGGTATGCACCCACAGGCAGGCACTCACAGGTAGGTACCCACAGGCAGGTACTCACAGGTAGGCACCCACAGGCAGGCACTCACAGGTAGGTACCCACAGGCAGGTACTCACAGGTAGGCCTGACTGTATCTGCTTCAACAGGCAGCACTACTGCCAATCCAACGCAGTTACCCACAGGCAGGTACTCACAGGTAGGTACCCACAGGCAGGCACTCACAGGTAGGTACCCACACATACCTGCCTAACTGTATCTGCTGCAACAGGCAGCACTACTGCCAATCCAACGCAGGTACCAACAGGTAGGTACCCACAGGCAGGTACACAAGGGGCCAATGGGGTGCCAGATACAGTGAGTTGGGCCCTAATGTTGCACAGTGCTCTGTACAGAGCAGGCTAGGTGTGTGTAATTAGCAGCAATTAGCCCCCAGTCTGTCTGCCATTGTCTCTGTCCCTCCCCACTCACCTGGAACAAACAAGCCCCGCGCCAGTGATCACAATGGGCACTTACCCTCCGACAGAAAGAGCCGGCCCTCTGCAAATACACTCAGCAAAGTGGGGGCTAATAAATGTCATGGAAGTGTGTCATTTCCCTTTCAGCTGAAACCCATCTCCCTCGGGGGTCTCTGGGCCATACATGGGCCAATCAAAACTTCCGACACACTGTGTGCTTGGGGCCCCCTGACTGATAATGCATATGTTATTGTCCTGTCACATTGGCTCATTATCCTTGTGTTCTACCCACAATGCAGAGCTCTTCCCCTTGCACCCCGATGCCATTGTGCCCAAGCGGCAGTGCCTAGGAGTTAGAATAATGGCGCGTGGCATTTATAATGGCAGTAATGTGGCCCTGGGTACCCCGCTGGCATTAATCCCAGGGCCCCTTGCCCCCACCGGGATATTGTATGCACTGTTCCTTTCAGTGGGCCAGTGGAACCCTATCAGTACCTGTCGGGCCCAGTGTGGCCCAAGCCCTGCCCCGTATGGCCGAACATGAGACTGATTGTTTTCAGCCCTTTATTTTGATGACAAAAGCCTTGGAAGTGTTAATGTCACACGCGTTCCCCCATTGTTGTGTAAACAGGGGCCCCCTGCTGCCATATACAGAGAATTCTCAGAATGCCCGGCCCAGTGCACACAGCAGATAAGGGCAGATAAGAGACTGCCCCCTCCCTGCTGTCTCTCATACGCACCTTTAGCTCCCCACTGGGGGGCGCATTGCCAACTTGGGGCGCAGTATCGAGGCAGCTCCATTCCATATAGCACTGCCAGGCCTCAGCTCCTTGTTGCTATGCTCTTATAGCAACCATAACGGTGTGTGCAGCTCACTGCTACTGGGAAAGAATTCCCTTAGTGGTTCTGCTTCCCCCCTGAGCCCAGTTACACTTTATATAGAGAGTGGGTCTCGGGGGGCACACACAGAGCCACGGGCCTCCGGTTGGCAAGAGAGTTTTGCAGCAGTGCACTACAGCGAGGCCTTGTTAGGAATCAGGCAAGATCTCCCAATCACACACGGTTCCATGTGTTTGACCCACAGACTGCGAGCTCTTCGGCCCATTCATGCACTGCTGGTTCCGACTGGACTATCCGAGCCTTTGTAGCAAAAATGTTGCACTGCCGCTTTCCTAACATTGTAGTATAAACAGTGCGCCGGTACCTGCCCCCGGGGCAAATCATCTTCCTGCTTGTTGGCCCACATCCCTACATACCCCCCAGCCCCCCATATTACCCAGACCCCTTACACATTGGGGGGGAGTGTAATCATCAATTTGTGTAATCATCAATTGCCCTCGTAACCCCTATATGTTCCTTCCAAAGTACATTACGTTTAAAGTGGGGCTTCTCTGTACCCTCACCTTTTCAAATGTATTTTCCAAGGGATACAGGGTCCGTATCGTGACCCCTTGAAACGTACATGAAGCAGTCAGTAGATTTGGGGGTGGCCGCTGCCTCCAGTATTTTTCCACTGTCTGCCCCAGCCATATAAAGACACAAATTCCGCTGTTTGTATGGTTTTTACTTGCCCTTGAATAGATGAGCTCTTTAGCCACTGGGCTGCTGTGGGAAGCTTGCTGTGCAGCAGCCCTACACCCCTAGTCATAATACAGGGAGCTTTATTTGGCAAGGGAATTATAGAGAGAAAGGGGCCGATTGGATCAGGCGCACAGGGGTACCATAGGGTCCCAGCCCAACTGGGATGTAGAAATAAGCCCAGAGCAGGCAAAACCCCTGAAGCAGTACTGCTGCAGAACGTCGCAGCCAGAGGGGGGGGGGGGGTAATTTCCCAGGGGGAGGAAACAGGGCAAAGCAATGTCTGTTTTGGGTTAAACATGAGTGTAGCAAGTACCAGTGAGACTGGGAATGTGTCCTGCCCCCCTGCCCTCACACTCACTCGCACACACATGGACCCAATGACCCACACCCCTAACTGAATCCACACCCTGCTGTTGTTCTGTGGGTCTGAGTGGTGCGGGGGGGCTCCGAGTGTGCGTGACAGTGGGCAGGGGGGTCAGTGCCTGTGGGTCTGAGTGGTGCGGGGGGGCTCCGAGTGTGTGTGACAGTGGGCAGGGGGGTCAGTGCCTGTGGGTCTGAGTGGTGTGGGGGGGCTCCGAGTGTGCGTGACAGTGGGCAGGGGGGTCAGTGCCTGTGGGTCTGAGTGGTGCGGGGGGGCTCCGAGTGTGCGTGACAGTGGGCAGGGGGGTCAGTGCCTGTGGGTCTGAGTGGTGTGGGGGGGCTCCGAGTGTGCGTGACAGTGGGCAGGGGGGTCAGTGCCTGTGGGTCTGAGTGGTGCGGGGGGGCTCCGAGTGTGCTTGACAGTGGGCAGGGGGGTCAGTGCCTGTGGGTCTGAGTGGTGCGGGGGGGCTCCGAGTGTGCGTGACAGTGGGCAGGGGGGTCAGTGCCTGTGGGTCTGAGTGGTGTGGGGGGGCTCCGAGTGTGCGTGACAGTGGGCAGGGGGGGTCAGTGCCTGTGGGTCTGAGTGGTGCGGGGGGGCTCCGAGTGTGCGTGACAGTGGGCAGGGGGGTCAGTGCCTGTGGGTCTGAGTGGTGTGGGGGGGCTCCGAGTGTGCGTGACAGTGGGCAGGGGGTCAGTGCCTGTGGGTCTGAGTGGTGCGGGGGGGCTCCGAGTGTGCGTGACAGTGGGCAGGGGGGTCAGTGCCTGTGGGTCTGAGTGGTGCGGGGGGGCTCCGAGTGTGCGTGACAGTGGGCAGGGGGGTCAGTGCCTGTGGGTCTGAGTGGTGCGGGGGGGCTCCGAGTGTGCGTGACAGTGGGCAGGGGGGTCAGTGCCTGTGGGTCTGAGTGGTGCGGGGGGGCTCCGAGTGTGCGTGACAGTGGGCAGGGGGGTCAGTGCCTGTGGGTCTGAGTGGTGCGGGGGGGCTCCGAGTGTGCGTGACAGTGGGCAGGGGGGTCAGTGCAGAGATTTTGGCTTTTCTGTATTTGAGTTCAAATCCCGTTCTGAGCTCCGTCGTCTGCTCTAGGACCCCCAGCACGTAACCAAATTGCAGAGTATTAAGGCCCCCATACACGGGCCGATTCTAGCTGCCGATATGGGTCCCTTAGGCAGATCCAGCAGCTAATCGGCCCGTGTATGGGCACTACCGACGGGCCTGCCCGACCAATATCTGGCCTAAAATCAGCCATATCTCGATCATGCAGGTTAGAAAATCTAGTCGGATCGGGGGGCGCATCAGCTCGTTGATGTGATCCCCGAACCGACTTTGCCTATACCCCTCATTATACTTATCCTGGATTCTCCCGTAGGTGGGGATATCGGGAGAAGATCCTCTCGCCAAACGAGCGGATCTTATGGTGTATGGGGACCGATATTATTGTAGGAAAACCTCGTTTCGTACGATAATCGGTGCGTGTATGGCATGTCGGCGAGTCGACCGATGTCGCAGGAAGCTGCTGATATCGGACGACTCGCCGATCGGACAAGTTTGAAAATTTTGATCGGGCGCCATAGAAGGCGCCTGACCAAAATTCTCCCTTCAGAGCTGAATCGGCAGAAGGAGGTAGAAATCCTATTGTTTCTCCTTACCTGCCGATTCAGCCCTGAATGGTGTGTGGCGGACCGATGGTTGTACGAAACATCGTCGGATCGCCACGTGTATGGCCACCTTTAATGTGTCTCTATACAGCCTGTGTGTGGGTAGATTGTACCAATATCTGTCCTGTGTGGAACTAATGTATCTCTATACAGCCTGTGTGTGGGCAGATTGTACCAATATCTGTCCTGTGTGGAACTAATGTATCTCTATACAGCCTGTGTGTGGGCAGATTGTACCAATATCTGTCCTGTGTGGAACTAATGTATCTCTATACAGCCTGTGTGTGGGCAGATTGTACCAATATCTGTCCTGTGTGGAACTAATGTATCTCTATACAGCCTGTGTGTGGGCAGATTGTACCAATATCTGTCCTGTGTGGAACTAATGTGTCTCTATACAGCCTGTGTGTGGGCAGATAGTACCAATATCTGTCTGTTCTGTGTGGAACTAATGTGTCTCTATACAGCCTGTGTGTGGGCAGATTGTACCAATATCTGTCTGTTCTGTGTGGAACTAATGTGTCTCTATACAGCCTGTGTGTGGGCAGATTGTACCAATATCTGTCTGTTCTGTGTGGAACTAATGTATCTCTATACAGCCTGTGTGTGGGCAGATTGTACCAATATCTGTTCTGTGTGGAACTAATGTGTCTCTATACAGCCTGTGTGTGGGCAGATTGTACCAATATCTGTCCTGTGTGGAACTAATGTGTCTCTATACAGCCTGTGTGTGGGCAGATTGTACCAATATCTGTCTGTTCTGTGTGGAACTAAAGGTGGCCATACACGAGGCGATTTCGCTCGTTGTGCGATGAACGATTATATCGACAAACGATCGTATGGCGATCAAGTTCCCATACGATATGCCATCCACGGGCAACGATAATTCGGGAAAGATTTTGTCGCATCATTATCGTAAAATACCTACGATCGTACATCTACGTACGATCGATGTCGTTGCTGGCAATCGTGACATGCGCAGAGAACAATCGTTGAAAGACAAATGTCTGACACTCACACCAACTGGCAGATTTTATCGTTAAACGACCAAAATTTTTAAACCTGGCCGATCGATTTTGGGGACGATAATGTCGGCTCGTTTAGTGGGCCGACGATCGTTCGTACACCACCAACTATACGATAACTTAACGATAGCATCGGATCGTTCGGGAATCGGTCGTTTGTAAGTAAAAAATCGGTCCGTGTATGGCCACCTTAATGTGTCTCTATACAGCCTGTGTGTGGGCAGATTGTACCAATATCTGTCCTGTGTGGAACTAATGTGTCTCTATACAGCCTGTGTGTGGGCAGATTGTACCAATATCTGTCCTGTGTGGAACTAATGTGTCTCTATACAGCCTGTGTGTGGGCAGATTGTACCAATATCTGTCCTGTGTGGAACTAATGTGTCTCTATACAGCCTGTGTGTGGGCAGATTGTACCAATATCTGTCCTGTGTGGAACTAATGTATCTCTATACAGCCTGTGTGTGGGCAGAGTTGCAGTTGTGCGGCGCTGACCCGTTGCTGGGGAATGCAGGCAGTTTATGGGCCGCGGTGCAGTTTAATCTGTAACAGAGGTGTTTGTTTGCCCATAATCATTGCTCAGTGTGTAATCCTCCTGGCACACGTTTATATGGCACAACCTCTTCATGGGGGGGCAGAATTGGTTCTGATTGTACCCCTGGAGCAAACCATGTCAGGGGGACCCCTACCCTGATTCTCCAGTGAGAGAATGGGGGGGAGCAGAGCTACAGACTGTGGCAGTGTATATAGCAGATTCCAACCTGACTGGAATCCAAAGTAGTCTCTTTGCTGGTCCAACAGGGGCTGAATTTCCCATAAAGCTTGGGGGGCAACTAAGAAGTGAGGGGGAATTTGGGTGACTGAGAGAAGAACAAACAGATCAGGTGAATTGTTCTCTCTGTGACCCTGACTCCTCCAGTCTGACCTTTTACTGCTGCAATAAACTCTTTTACTGCCCCCAAGGAGTCAATGTTTAACTGGGACCCCCCCCAACATATAGAACTGAACTGCCCCATCTCCAGCTCAATCCCAAACATCCCTGTTTCCTTACAGCCCTCATTACTCCCATTCTCACTTACTGGGAGACGTAGGGCGGGCAGTGGCACCCGTGGGAGGACTTGCCCCTTGTGCCACTGTATTAGCCACGCTGTCACCCACTGTCACTGCAGCCTGGGCAGATACAGTAACCCTTGGGGCAAAGGAGCCAGTATAACCCCGCATCTTTCCTACCTGAGGAAGGCTCCTACGACTGAAACATGGGGCACAAATAAGCACTCACCCCAAATCCCCCCCTAACTGGCCTTCAGGCTGGGCCCCCTTAGCCCATAACAAGGTTACAGATATATAGAAACATTGGGGTAACAGTCACCCCGCTATAGTTCCAGGGGTACCCAGGGCACAAATAAGCACTCACCCCAAATCCCCCCTAACTGGCCTTCAGGCTGGGCCCCCTTAGCCCATAACAAGGTTACAGATATATAGAAACATTGGGGTAACAGTCACCCTGCTATAGTTCCAGGGGTACCCAGGGCACAAATAAGCACTCACCCCAAATCCCCCCCTAACTGGCCTTCAGGCTGGGCCCCCTTAGCCCATAACAAGGTTACAGATATATAGAAACATTGGGGTAACAGTCACCCCGCTATAGTTCCAGGGGTACCCAGGGCACAAATAAGCACTCACCCCAAATCCCCCCTAACTGGCCTTCAGGCTGGGCCCCCTTAGCCCATAACAAGGTTACAGATATATAGAAACATTGGGGTAACAGTCACCCCGCTATAGTTCCAGGGGTACCCAGGGCACAAATAAGCACTCACCCCAAATCCCCCCCTAACTGGCCTTCAGGCTGGGCCCCTTAGCCCATAACAAGGTTACAGATATATAGAAACATTGGGGTAACAGTCACCCTGCTATAGTTCCAGGGGTACCCAGGGCACAAATAAGCACTCACCCCAAATCCCCCCCTAACTGGCCTTCAGGCTGGGCCCCCTTAGCCCATAACAAGGTTACAGATATATAGAAACATTGGGGTAACAGTCACCCCGCTATAGTTCCAGGGGTACCCAGGGCACAAATAAGCACTCACCCCAAATCCCCCCCTAACTGGCCTTCAGGCTGGGCCCCCTTAGCCCATAACAAGGTTACAGATATATAGAAACATTGGGGTAACAGTCACCCCGCTATAGTTCCAGGGGTACCCAGGGTACAAATAAGCACTCACCCCAAATCCCCCCCTAACTGGCCTTCAGGCTGGGCCCCCTTAGCCCATAACAAGGTTTCAGATATATAGAAACATTGGGGTAACAGTCACCCCGCTATAGTTCCAGGGGTACCCAGGGCACAAATAAGCACTCACCCCAAATCCCCCCTAACTGGCCTTCAGGCTGGGCCCCCTTAGCCCATAACAAGGTTACAGATATATAGAAACATTGGGGTAACAGTCACCCCGCTATAGTTCCAGGGGTACCCAGGGCACAAATAAGCACTCACCCCAAATCCCCCCCTAACTGGCCTTCAGGCTGGGCCCCCTTAGCCCATAACAAGGTTACAGATATATAGAAACATTGGGGTAACAGTCACCCCGCTATAGTTCCAGGGGTACCCAGGGCACAAATAAGCACTCACCCCAAATCCCCCCCTAACTGGCCTTCAGGCTGGGCCCCCTTAGCCCATAACAAGGTTACAGATATATAGAAACATTGGGGTAACAGTCACCCCGCTATAGTTCCAGGGGTACCCAGGGCACAAATAAGCACTCACCCCAAATCCCCCCCTAACTGGCCTTCAGGCTGGGCCCCCTTAGCCCATAACAAGGTTACAGATATATAGAAACATTGGGGTAACAGTCACCCCGCTATAGTTCCAGGGGTACCCAAGGCACAAATAAGCACTCACCCCAAATCCCCCCCTAACTGGCCTTCAGGCTGGGCCCCCTTAGCCCATAACAAGGTTACAGATATATAGAAACATTGGGGTTACAGGTAGTTACATAGTTACATAGGGTTGAAAAAAGACCAGTGTCCATCAAGTTCAACCCATCCGAGTAAACCCAGCACACAACCTATACTAACCAATCTATACACTCACATACATAAACTATAAATACACCCACTAGTACTAACTGTAGATATTAGTATCACAATAGCCTTGGATATTCTGATTGATCAAGAACTCATCCAGGCCCCTCTTATAGGCATTAACAGAATCTGCCATTACCCCATCTCTAGGGGCATTCCCCAACCCCCTCACTGCCCTCACCGTGAGGAACCCCCTACCCAACATCCCCCGGCAGGGCATTCCCCAACCCCCTCACTGCCCTCACCGTGAGGAACCCCCTACGCTGCTTCAAATGGAAGCTCCGTTCCTCTAATCTAAAGGGGGGGCCTCTGGTGCGTTGATTGTTTTTATGGGAAAAAAGAAACATTGGGGTTACAGGTATATAGAAACATTGGGGTTACAGATATATAGATACATTGGGGTTACAGGTATATAGATACATTGGGGTTACAGGTATATAGAAACATTGGGGTTACAGGTATATAGAAACATTGGGGTTACAGGTATATAGATACATTGGGGTTACAGGTATATAGAAACATTGGGGTTACAGGTATATAGATACATTGGGGTTACAGGTATATAGAAACATTGGGGTTACAGATATATAGATACATTGGGGTTACAGGTATATAGAAACATTGGGGTTACAGGTATATAGAAACATTGGGGTTACAGGTATATAGAAACATTGGGGTTACAGATATATAGAAACATTGGGGTTACAGGTATATAGAAACATTGGGGTTACAGGTATATAGAAACATTGGGGTTACAGGTATATAGAAACATTGGGGTTACAGGTATATAGAAACATTGGGGTTACAGGTATATAGAAACATTGGGGTTACAGGTATATAGAAACATTGGGGTTACAGATATATAGAAACATTGGGGTTACAGGTATATAGAAACATTGGGGTTACAGGTATATAGAAACATTGGGGTTACAGGTATATAGAAACATTGGGGTTACAGGTATATAGAAACATTGGGGTTACAGGTACAGTGGAGGAAATAATGATTTGACCCCTCACTGATTTTGTAAGTTTGTCCAATGACAAAGAAATGAAAAGTCTCAGAACAGTATCATTTCAATGGTAGGTGTAACAGTGGCAGATAGCACATCAAAAGGAAAATGGAAAAAAGAACTTGAAATAAAAGATAGCAACTGATTTGCATTTCATTGAGTGAAATAAGTTTTTGAACCCCTACCAACCATTAAGAGTTCTGGCTCCCACAGAGTGGTTAGACACTTCTACTCAATTAGTCAACCTCATTAAGGCACCTGTCTTAACTAGTCACCTGTATAAAAGACACCTGTCCACAGAATCAATCAAGCAGACTCCAAACTCTCCAACATGGGAAAGACCAAAGAGCTGCCCAAGGATGTCAGAGACAAAATTGTAGACCTGCACAAGGCTGGAATGGGCTACAAAACCATTAGCAAGAAGCTGGGAGAGAAGGTGACAACTGTTGGTGCGATTGTTGGAAAATGGAAGGAGCACAAAATGACCATCAATCGACCTCGCTCTGGGGCTCCACGCAAGATCTCACCTCGTGGGGTGTCAATGATTCTGAGAAAGGTGAAAAAGCATCCTAGAACTACACGGGAGGAGTTAGTTACTGACCTCAAATTAGCAGGGACCACAGTCACCAAGAAAACCATTGGAAACACATTACACCGCAATGGATTAAAATCCTGCAGGGCTCGCAAGGTCCCCCTGCTCAAGAAGGCACATGTGCAGGCCTGAAGTTTGCCAATGAACACCTGAATGATTCTGTGAGTGACTGGGAGAAGGTGCTGTGGTCTGATGAGACCAAAATAGAGCTCTTTGGCATTAACTCAACTCGCTGTGTTTGGAGGAAGAAAAATGCTGCCTATGACCCCCAAAACACCGTCCCCACCGTCAAGCATGGGGGTGGAAACATTTTGCTTTGGGGGTGTTTTTCTGCTAAGGGCACAGGACAACTTATTCGCATTAACGGGAAAATGGACGGAGCCATGTATGGTGAAATCCTGAACGACAACCTCCTTCCCTCTGCCAGGAAACTGAAAATGGGTGGTGGATGGGTGTTCCAGCACGACAATGACCCAAAACATACAGCAAAGGCAACAAAGGAGTGGCTCAAGAAGAAGCACATTAAGGTCATGGAGTGGCCTAGTCAGTCTCCGGACCTTAATCCAATAGAAAACCTATGGAGGGAGCTCAAGCTCAGAGTTGCACAGAGACAGAAACCTTAGGGATTTAGAGATGATCTGCAAAGAGGAGTGGGACCAACATTCCTCCTAAAATGGGCGCAAACTTGCTCATCAATTACAAGAAACGTTTGGCCTCTGTGCTTGCAAACAAGGGCTTTTCCACTAAGTATTAAGTCTTTTTTTGTTAGAGGGTTCAAAAACTTATTTCACTCAATGAAATGCAAATCAGTTGCTATCTTTTATTTCAAGTTATTTTTTCCATTTTCCTTTTGATGTGCTATCTGCCACTGTTAAACCTACCATTGAAATGATACTGTTCTGAGACTTTTCATTTCTTTGTCATTGGACAAACTTACAAAATCAGTGAGGGGTCAAATCATTATTTCCTCCACTGTATATAGAAACATTGGGGTTACAGGTATATAGATACATTGGGGTTACAGTTATATAGAAACATTGGGGTTACAGGTATATAGATACATTGGGGTTACAGGTATATAGAAACATTGGGGTTACAGGTATATAGAAACATTGGGGTTACAGGTATATAGAAACATTGGGGTTACAGGTATATAGAAACATTGGGGTTACAGTTATATAGAAACATTGGGGTTACAGGTATATAGAAACATTGGGGTTACAGGTATATAGATACATTGGGGTTACAGGTATATAGAAACATTGGGGTTACAGGTATATAGAAACATTGGGGTTACAGGTATATAGAAACATTGGGGTTACAGGTATATAGAAACATTGGGGTTACAGTTATATAGAAACATTGGGGTTACAGTTATATAGAAACATTGGGGTTACAGATATATAGAAACATTGGGGTTACGGGTATATAGAAACATTGGGGTTACGGGTATATAGAAACATTGGGGTTACAGGTATATAGAAACATTGGGGTTACGGGTATATAGAAACATTGGGGTTACAGGTATATAGAAACATTGGGGTAACAGGTATATAGAAACATTGGGGTTACAGATATATAGAAACATTGGGGTTACGGGTATATAGAAACATTGGGGTAACAGGTATAGAGCAAACACTTGGGCCCAGAGGTGCTGTTCCTGTGGGTCCCGGCCCAGTGGGTGCCAGTACCTGGCTGTCTCATTGCTCTATCTCTCTATCTCTCCAGCTATAAAGCCCTCTGTCCCTTTCTGTTTGTGTTTCTGCCAGTTCAGCTCTACACTCTCTGTTTGTCTTTCTGTCATCTGTCTGTCCCATAGAACCCCATTCTCTCTCGTTGCACATAGCTGTCCCCCCTACTCTCTGGGCTGTCTCTTCCCTTTTCTCCAGTTTTCTCTCTCTGCTTTATGTGTGTCTTTTACTGCCTAATGTGACAATCTATCTCCTTATCTCTCTCGCTGTCTCTCACTGTCTCTCTGTTCCCCCACCCCAAACACACACACACCTGAACACCAAACAATGCCTATTTGTGTGCACTCTGTGCATACACTGTGCCTTTAAGCGCCACATTGTGCTGGTCCGTACTGGGATGGGCCGGGGTGGCTGATACCTGCTGGGTATATAAGGGAAGGCTGTGAGGAGCAGGCACAGTGTCGGACATTGCCAGCGGGTGCCATGAGGGTGCCGGAGGGTGCAGAGGAGAAGTCGGTGACCCTGGATATAGTGGAGCGGAAAGAGAAGCGAGGGGACAGTAAGGCAGAGAGTGAAATGACAGAGAGTGAGGCTTATTCCTACGGCGCCGCCGACAAGGACCCGCAGGGTCGGCTACAGCGGGCACAGAATGGCATCGCCCGACTGCTGAGACGTGAGTGCCCTCCTTTCTGTTATTCACATCCAACTGTCACACACTCCTGTCTCTCACTGGCACACAACTGTCTCTCACTGGCACACAACTGTCTCTCACTGGCACACAACTGTCTCTCACTGGCACACAACTGTCTGTCACTGGCACACAACTGTCTGTCACTGGCACACTACTGTCTGTCACTGGCACACAACTGTCTGTCACTGGCACACAACTGTCTCTCACTGGCACACAACTGTCTGTCACTGGCACACAACTGTCTGTCACTGGCACACAACTGTCTGTCACTGGCACACAACTGTCTGTCACTGGCACACAACTGTCTGTCACTGGCACACAACTGTCTGTCACCCACTCCCATCTTCAGTAGCACCTAGCTATTACACACTCCTGTCTTTTAGTTGCCCCCAGCTGTACTGTCAGTTACTACTGTCTGTTAGAAATAGAACTGTCCCCTCAAAGTGTCCTACCCCCCCTTAACTGCCCCCCCCCCCCCCCCCCCCCCAGTGTAACCAATCCCAACTGGCCATGCCTTTCCCCATAACTGAGCCCATTCCCTTTATCAGCTTAGTCGCTCTTCCCTGTACTTTCTCTATTTCATTACTGCCCCGCCCTTATATATTTATATATAGTGACCCCCCTTAACTGCCCCCCCAGTGTAACCAATCCCAACTGGCCAGCCTTTCCCCATAACTGAGCCCATTCCCTTTATCAGCTTAGTCGCTCTTCCCTGTACTTTCTCTATTCATTACTGCCCCCCCCTTATATATTTATATATAGTGACCCCCTTAACTGCCCTTCCCCAGTGTAACCAATCCCAACTGGGCCAGCCTTTCCCCATAACTGAGCCCATTCCCTTTATCAGCTTAGTCGCTCTTCCCTGTACTTTCTCTATTTCATTACTGCCCCCCCCTTATATATTTATATATAGTGACCCCCCCTTAACTGCCCCTTCCCCAGTGTAACCAATCCCAACTGGGCCAGCCTTTCCCCATAACTGAGCCCATTCCCTTTATCAGCTTAGTCGCTCTTCCCTGTACTTTCTCTATTTCATTACTGCCCCCCCTTATATATTTATATATAGTGACCCCCCCTTAACTGCCCCTTCCCCAGTGTAACCAATCCCAACTGGGCCAGCCTTCCCGCCGTTAGAGCGGCGCTGTGAGTAGGAATGGGTTTGGGTACAAAGGGAATGGTGGGGCAGTCCCACATTTGCCGTTAGTGGTGCCGTGTGTGACCTTTTCCTATTGCCTTGTAGCCATTGGACTTGCGCTGCGCAGACTCCTCGTGCGGTTGGGAGAGGACTGGATCTTCCTGTTCTTGCTGGGGATAAGCATGGCGACCATCAGCTTCGGCCTGGACGTTACCATTGCAAAGTTACAGAGAGGTGGGTTGTTTCCCAGAGAAGTCCAGAACACCCTCCCCAAAACATTGCTGCTGTGCCTCCCCCAGTTTCCCTTTGGGTGGGAGTGAGATCTGTGGGCTCCAGAAGCCAAAGGTGCTGTGTGTAGTGACGTCTGTGCACTTTGGGCTGAGTTTGCAGGTCACTATATTCCCCTAGTGAGTAGCAAAGAAGGGCGCCCCAAAGCAAAACCTTTATGGTTGGATAAAAGTGTTAGAGACGAGGTTGGTCAGAAAAAAACTGCTTTTGGGGCAGCTGGGACTTCCATCAGGTACAAGGGGGGCAATAAAGCAGCACAAAAACAACCAGGCAGCTAAAATAGAGATGGAAGGGGTATTACAGCTAGGGGTAAAATAATATATGTCCACTGATCTATGGGTCACTCAGAACTCAAATGGTCCGGTCCAGATGGGATTCATCCCAGGGAACTAAACAGGCTCAGCTCTGCCAAACCTCTTCACTCCATTTCCCAGGATTTATTGAGGTCTCACACGGTGCAGAGAGACTGGTGAATTGCCATTATTCAAAAAGGGATCCTGTTCTCAGCCTGAAAACTATAGGCCTGTTAGTCTGACATCAGTAGTAGGAAAGCTTCTGGAAGGGGTAATAAGGGATAGGGTACTTGGATACATTGCAGCTCACAATACTATTAGTTTGTGCCAGCATGGTTTTATGGGTAACAGATCTCATTTAGTCGCCTTTTATGAGGAGGTGAGCAGGAACCTCGATGCTGGAATGGCAGTGGATGGGATCTACTTGGACTTTGCTAAAGCGTTTGATACAGTACCTCACAGAAGGTTAATGATCAAATTAAGGAATATTGGCCTAGAACATAATATTTGTAATTGGATAGAGAACTGGCTGAAGGATAGATTACACAGAGTGGGGGGAAATGGAACATTTTCTAATTGGGCCAGTGTGGTTAGTGGGTACCGCAGGGGTCAGTCCTTGGGCCTTTGCTTTTTAACTTGTTTATTAATGCCCTGGAGGGGGGCATAGAGAGTACTCTCTGTATTTTTGTTGATGGTACTAAATTGGGCAAAACTTTAGTTTTAGTCAAAACATTTTGAAAAATGGAAAATGGAGTTCAATGTTGAAAAGTGCAAAGTTGTGCCCTTTGGTAGAATTGAGGGCTGCACCTTTGCCAGGCTGTATACCCCTTATAGTGATACCAGAGACAGCAACTGCAGGGTTACATTGGCACGCAGCACAGAGCAGGGGTGGGTTGGTTTAGTTAGGGACCCCCTTATGCACAGCCCTACCAACTCCATATTCTGCCGTTACAGCCAACCTGTGGGTCTATGATGCTCTGGATCGGTACCGCTACTTGCAGTATTTCTCCTGGGTTCTCTACCACGTGCTGCTCATGATCACCTCCGCTGGCATGGCAAAGTACATATCTCCCCAGGCAGCAGGTAAGTGCCCACATAGGCCTTTATCCAATGAGCATTATGGGCTGCCAAACGGGCTGTCCCGCCCACAGGGGACACATGATGACCCCCCCATCCCTTACAGAGAGATGAATTGTGGTTTTTGCAGGTTCGGGGATCCCTGAAATAAAAGTGACCCTTCGGGGAGTTGTCCTGGCAGAGTTCTTTACCCTCCGCACTTTCATAGCTAAACTAATAGGAGTAACGTGCACCCTGGCTGCCGGCAGCACCATATTCCTGGGCAAAGTGGTAAGTGTTTATTCCATACACATACCTTATACTTATATACCTATACACATACCTTATACTTATATACCTAAATACATACCTTATACTTATATACCTAAATACATACCTTATACATATATACCTATACACATACCTTATACTTATATACCTATACACATACCTTATACTTATATACCTATACACATACCTTATACTTATATACCTATATACATACCTTATACTTATACCTATACACATACCTTATACTTATATACCTATATACATACCTTATACTTATACCTATACACATACCTTATACTTATATACCTATATACATACCTTATACTTATATACCTATACACATACCTTATACTTATATACCTATACACATACCTTATACTTATATACCTATACACATACCTTATACTTATATACCTATACACATACCTTATACTTATATACCTATACACATACCTTATACTTATATACCTATATACATACCTTATACTTATATACCTATACACATACCTTAAACTTATATACCTATACACATACCTTATACTTATATACCTATATACATACCTTTTATTTATCCTATACCTATATACATACTATATACTTATCATACATGTAACATATACTTATATACATACCATACACATACCGCTGGGAGGGGGGGGGGGTGGCTACAGGATACAATGATTACACACTTCCTTTTGTTCCCAGGGCCCATTTGTGCATATGGCTACCATACTCGCTACCCAGCTTGGCAGACTCATGGTCAAGCTTGTTGGAGCCAAGGAGGTAAGTGATGCCAAATGTTGGACTCAACATTGCTCCATGCAGCACTTCACCCAGTCCCCACTCTGAGTATATTATATAGGGACCTATAGGGACTTATAGGCACCCTGTGTGTGAGACGCCCCCTTATCCCATCAGAGGGAGGGGTCACTGACCCTATAACTTATAGGCACCCTGTGTGTGAGACTCACCCCCTTATCCCATCAGAGGGAGGGGTCACTGACCCTATAACTTATAGGCACCCTGTGTGTGAGACTCACCCCCTTATCCCATCAGAGGGAGGGGTCACTGACCCTATAACTTATAGGCACCCTGTGTGTGAGACTCACCCCTTATCCCATCAGAGGGAGGGGTCACTGACCCTATAACTTATAGGCACCCTGTGTGTGAGACTCACCCCCTTATCCCATCAGAGGGAGGGGTCACTGACCCTATAACTTATAGGCACCCTGTGTGTGAGACACCCCCTTATCCCATCAGAGGGAGGGGTCACTGACCCTATAACTTATAGGCACCCTGTGTGTGAGACTCACCCCCTTATCCCATCAGAGGGAGGGGTCACTGACCCTATAACTTATAGGCACCCTGTGTGTGAGACTCACCCCCTTATCCCATCAGAGGGAGGGGTCACTGACCCTATAACTTATAGGCACCCTGTGTGTGAGACTCACCCCCTTATCCCATCAGAGGGAGGGGTCACTGACCCTATAACTTATAGGTACCCTGTGTGTGAGACTCACCCCCTTATCCCATCAGAGGGAGGGGTCACTGACCCTATAACTTATAGGCACCCTGTGTGTGAGACTCACCCCCTTATCCCATCAGAGGGAGGGGTCACTGGCCCTATAACTTATAGGCACCCTGTGTGGTGAGACACACCCCCTTATCCCATCAGAGGGAGGGGTCACTGACCCTATAACTTATAGGCACCCTGTGTGTGAGACTCACCCCCTTATCCCATCAGAGGAGGGGTCACTGACCCTATAA
Source organism: Xenopus tropicalis (assembly GCF_000004195.4). Taxonomy (NCBI): domain Eukaryota; kingdom Metazoa; phylum Chordata; class Amphibia; order Anura; family Pipidae; genus Xenopus; species Xenopus tropicalis. Next base: position 152,128,971 of record NC_030679.2, read on the forward strand.
CTTATAGGCACCCTGTGTGCGAGATGCCCCCCTTATCCCATCAGAGGGAGGGGTCACTGACCCTATAACTTATAGGCACCCTGTGTGTGAGACACACCCCTTTATCCCATCAGAGGGAGGGGTCACTGACCCTATAACTTATAGGCACCCTGTGTGTGAGACTCACCCCCTTATCCCATCAGAGGGAGGGGTCACTGACCCTATAACTTATAGGCACCCTGTGTGTGAGACTCACCCCCTTATCCATCAGAGGGAGGGGTCACTGACCCTATAACTTATAGGCACCCTGTGTGTGAGACTCACCCCCTTATCCCATCAGAGGGAGGGGTCACTGACCCTATAACTTATAGGCACCCTGTGTGTGAGACTCCCCCCCCTTATCCCATCAGAGGGAGGGGTCACTGACCCTATAACTTATAGGCACCCTGTGTGTGAGACTCACCCCCTTATCCCATCAGAGGGAGGGGTCACTGACCCTATAACTTATAGGCACCCTGTGTGTGAGACTCACCCCCTTATCCCATCAGAGGGAGGGGTCACTGACCCTATAACTTATAGGCACCCTGTGTGTGTGAGACTCACCCCCTTATCCCATCAGAGGGAGGGGTCACTGACCCTATAACTTATAGGCACCCTGTGTGTGAGACTCACCCCCTTATCCCATCAGAGGGAGGGGTCACTGACCCTATAACTTATAGGCACCCTGTGTGTGAGACTCCCCCCCCTTATCCCATCAGAGGGAGGGGTCACTGACCCTATAACTTATAGGCACCCTGTGTGTGAGACTCACCCCCTTATCCCATCAGAGGGAGGGGTCACTGACCCTATAACTTATAGGCACCCTGTGTGTGAGACTCACCCCCTTATCCCATCAGAGGGAGGGTCACTGACCCGTTAACTTATAGGCACCCTGTGTGTGTGAGACTCACCCCCTTATCCCATCAGAGGGAGGGGTCACTGACCCTATAACTTATAGGCACCCTGTGTGTGAGACTCACCCCCTTATCCCATCAGAGGGAGGGGTCACTGACCCTATAACTTATAGGCACCCTGTGTGTGAGACTCCCCCCCCTTATCCCATCAGAGGGAGGGGTCACTGACCCTATAACTTATAGGCACCCTGTGTGTGAGACTCACCCCCTTATCCCATCAGAGGGAGGGGTCACTGACCCGTTAACTTATAGGCACCCTGTGTGATATATCAGTTATCCCACCTGAATCAGCATTTGTATTTCCAATCGCACAGAATCCAAGTCGGAAATATGAAATGTTAGTTGCTGGAGCGGCTGTGGGCGTGGCTTGCTGTTTTGTGGCCCCTGTGGGAGGTAGGATTTCATACTAATACTTTACCCCGTACCTTACTATATATATATATGTATGTATCATGTAATATAAGGAATGAATCTGTTGCGCAGGGGTGCTCTTTAGTGTGGAAGCCACTGCCACTCACTTTGCTGTGCGGAATTACTGGCGTGGGTTCTTTGCTGCGACGTGTGCAGCGCTTATGTTCCGCCTCCTGGCCGTCATTAACCGCGAGAAAGGTAAGTGCTTCCATTATAACCCTCACACTACCCAGCATTACCCCCTGAGTGTCACGCATTTGTTACCCTACCAACTGCCCTACAGAGCATCACTTCCTTATAAACCTGCCCTGGCTAACTCACCCCCTGCACCCCAGCGAAGCACTCACCCCCCTCCCACCAATCATCTGCTCCCTTCTGTTTCAGAGACAGTCGCTATTCTCTTCAGCACAAACTGGCGCGTAGAATTTCCCTTCGACCTCCCAGAGTACCTCTCCTATGCCATCCTGGGGTAAGTATGGGGGTATCCCTGGCATTCTGGGCACTTTATTATCCTCATACTGTTATCAATAAAACCAATGAAATAGAGAAAGTACAGGGAAGAGCGACTAAGCTGATAAAGGGAATGGGCTCAGTTATGGGGAAAGGCTGGCCCAGTTGGGATTGGTTACACTGGGGAAGGGGCAGTTAAGGGGGGGTCACTATATATAAATATATAAGGGGGGGCAGTAATGAAATAGAGAAAGTACAGGGAAGAGCGACTAAGCTGATAAAGGGAATGGGCTCAGTTATGGGGAAAGGCTGGCCCAGTTGGGATTGGTTACACTGGGGAAGGGGCAGTTAAGGGGGGGGTCACTATATATAAATATATAAGGGGGCAGTAATGAAATAGAGAAAGTACAGGGAAGAGCGACTAAGCTGATAAAGGGAATGGGCTCAGTTATGGGGAAAGGCTGGCCCAGTTGGATTGGTTACACTGGGGGGGGGGGCAGTTAAGGGGGGGTCACTATATATAAATATATAAGGGGGGGCAGTAATGAAATAGAGAAAGTACAGGGAAGAGCGACTAAGCTGATAAAGGGAATGGGCTCAGTTATGGGGAAGGCTGGCCCAGTTGGGATTGGTTACACTGGGGGGGGGGCAGTTAAGGGGGGGTCACTATATATAAATATATAAGGGGGGGGCAGTAATGAAATAGAGAAAGTACAGGGAAGAACGACTAAGCTGATAAAGGGAATGGGCTCAGTTATGGGGAAAGGCTGGCCCAGTTGGGATTGGTTACACTGGGGGGGGGGGGCAGTTAAGGGGGGGGGGTCACTATATATAAATATATAAGGGGGGGCAGTAATGAAATAGAGAAAGTACAGGGAAGAGCGACTAAGCTGATAAAGGGAATGGGCTCAGTTATGGGGAAAGGCTGGCCCAGTTGGGATTGGTTACACTGGGGGGGGGCAGTTAAGGGGGGGGTCACTATATATAAATATATAAGGGGGGGCAGTAATGAAATAGAGAAAGTACAGGGAAGAGCGACTAAGCTGATAAAGGGAATGGGCTCAGTTATGGGGAAAGGCTGGCCCAGTTGGGATTGGTTACACTGGGGAAGGGGCAGTTAAGCGGGGGTAGGATCACTATATATAAGGGGGGGTAGGCTCACTATATATAAGGGGGGGTAGGATCACTATATATAAGGGGGGTAGGCTCACTATATATAGGGGGGGGTAGGATCACTATATATAAGGGGAGGGGGGGATCACTATATATAAGGGGGGGGGTAGGATCACTATATATAAGGGGGGGTAGGGTCACTATATATAAGGGGGGTAGGGTCACTATATATAAGGGGGTAGGATCACTATATATAAGGGGGGGTAGGATCACTATATATAATGGGGGTAGGATCACTATATATAAGGGGGGGTAGGATCACTATATATAAGGGGGGTAGGATCACTATATATAAGGGGGGTAGGATCACTATATATAAGGGGGGGTAGGATCACTATATATAATGGGGGGTAGGATCACTATATATAAGGGGGGTAGGATCACTATATATAAGGGGGGTAGGGTCACTATATATAAGGGGGGGTAGGATCACTATATATAAGGGGGGTAGGATCCCTATATATTAGGGGGGGTAGGATCCCTATATATTAGGGGGGGTAGGGTCACTATATATAAGGGGGGTAGGATCACTATATATAAGGGGGATCACTATATATAAGGGGGGTAGGATCACTATATATAAGGGGGGGTAGGATCACTATATATAAGGGGGGGTAGGGTCACTATATATAAGGGGGGTAGGTTCACTATATATAAGGGGGGTAGGGTCACTATATATAAGGGGGGTAGGGTCACTATATATAAGGGGGGGTAGGATCACTATATATAAGGGGGGTAGGGTCACTATATATAAGGGGGGTAGGGTCACTATATATAAGGGGGGTAGGATCACTATATATAAGGGGGGTAGGGGTCACTATATATAAGGGGGGTAGGATCACTATATATAAGGGGGGTAGGGTCACTATATATAAGGGGGGTAGGATCACTATATATAAGGGGGTAGGATCACTATATATAAGGGGGGGTAGGATCACTATATATAAGGGGAGGGGGGGATCACTATATATAAGGGGGGTAGGATCACTATATATAAGAGGTTGGGGTGTGACTCAGTACAATGTGTTTCCCCAGAGTGGTATGTGGGTGCCTATGCTGCGTGTATCTGTTCCTACACCGTACGACGCTGCTCTTCCTGCAGAACCACCCGCGAATCAGCACGCTGCTCAGAAATAAGTAAGTCCCTTTGCTGAACAGGAGAGTTGGGGCTGTTTGTGGGTTTGGGTCGCCTTTGGTCTTATTATACACATAGTCCAAATCAATATACTGGACTGACACGTTCCCCAAAAATATATTTATAGACCCCCGTTGGATTGGATTGATGAGCCTAACACTAGAGGGAGCCCTTGTGGCTGCGTCTCACTGGGGTATTTGGGGGCAGTTCAGTTCATGAGTCAGTAGGCTAACACTAGAGGGAGCCCTTGTGGCTGCGTCTCACTGGGGTATTTGGGGGCAGTTCAGTTCATGAGTCAGTAGGCTAACACTAGAGGGAGCCCTTGTGGCTGCGTCTCACTGGGGTATTTGGGGGCAGTTCAGTTCATGAGTCAGGAGGCTAACACTAGAGGGAGCCCTTGTGGCTGCGTCTCACTGGGGTATTTGGGGGCAGTTCAGTTCATGAGTCAGGAGGCTAACACTAGAGGGAGCCCTTGTGGCTGCGTCTCACTGGGGTATTTGGGGGCAGTTCAGTTCCTGAGTCAGGAGGCTAACACTAGAGGGAGCCCTTGTGGCTGCGTCTCACTGGGGTATTTGGGGGCAGTTCAGTTCATGAGTCAGTAGGCTAACACTAGAGGGAGCCCTTGTGGCTGCGTCTCACTGGGGTATTTGGGGGCAGTTCAGTTCATGAGTCAGGAGGCTAACACTAGAGGGAGCCTTTGTGGCTGCGTCTCACTGGGGTATTTGGGGGCAGTTCAGTTCATGAGTCAGGAGGCTAACACTAGAGGGAGCCCTTGTGGCTGCGTCTCACTGGGGTATTTGGGGGCAGTTCAGTTCATGAGTCAGGAGGCTAACACTAGAGGGAGCCCTTGTGGCTGCGTCTCACTGGGGTATTTGGGGGCAGTTCAGTTCATGAGTCAGTAGGCTAACACTAGAGGGAGCCCTTGTGGCTGCGTCTCACTGGGGTATTTGGGGGCAGTTCAGTTCCTGAGTCAGGAGGCTAACACTAGAGGGAGCCTTGTGGCTGCGTCTCACTGGGGTATTTGGGGGCAGTTCAGTTCATGAGTCAGTAGGCTAACACTAGAGGGAGCCCTTGTGGCTGCGTCTCACTGGGGTATTTGGGGGCAGTTCAGTTCATGAGTCAGGAGGCTAACACTAGAGGGAGCCCTTGTGGCTGCGTCTCACTGGGGTATTTGGGGGCAGTTCAGTTCATGAGTCCAGGAGGCTAACACTAGAGGGAGCCCTTGTGGCTGCGTCTCACTGGGGTATTTGGGGGCAGTTCAGTTCATGAGTCAGGAGGCTAACACTAGAGGGAGCCCTTGTGGCTGCGTCTCACTGGGGTATTTGGGGGGCAGTTCAGTTCCTGAGTCAGGAGGCTAACACTAGAGGGAGCCCTTGTGGCTGCGTCTCACTGGGGTATTTGGGGGCAGTTCAGTTCCTGAGTCAGGAGGCTAACACTAGAGGGAGGACTTGTGGCTGCGTCTCACTGGGGTATTTGGGGGCAGTTCAGTTCATGAGTCAGTAGGCTAACACTAGAGGGAGCCCTTGTGGCTGCGTCTCACTGGGGTATTTGGGGGCAGTTCAGTTCATGAGTCAGTAGGCTAACACTAGAGGGAGCCCTTGTGGCTGCGTCTGACTGGGTATTTGGGGGCAGTTCAGTTCATGAGTCAGGAGGCTAACACTAGAGGGAGCCCTTGTGGCTGCGTCTCACTGGGGTATTTGGGGGCAGTTCAGTTCATGAGTCAGTAGGCTAACACTAGAGGGAGCCCTTGTGGCTGCGTCTCACTGGGGTATTTGGGGGCAGTTCAGTTCATGAGTCAGGAGGCTAACACTAGAGGGAGCCCTTGATGCTGCGTCTCACTGGGGTATTTGGGGGCAGTTCAGTTCATGAGTCAGTAGGCTAACACTAGAGGGAGCCCTTGTGGCTGCGTCTCACTGGGGTATTTGGGGGCAGTTCAGTTCATGAGTCAGTAGGCTAACACTAGAGGGGGCCCTTGTGGCTGCGTCTTACTGGGGTATTTGGGGGCAGTTCAGTTCATGAGTCAGTAGGCTAACACTAGAGGGAGCCCTTGTGGCTGCGTCTCACTGGGGTATTTGGGGGCAGTTCAGTTCATGAGTCAGTAGGCTAACACTAGAGGGAGCCCTTGTGGCTGCGTCTCACTGGGGTATTTGGGGCAGTTCAGTTCATGAGTCAGGAGGCTAACACTAGAGGGAGCCCTTGATGCTGCGTCTCACTGGGGTATTTGGGGGCAGTTCAGTTCATGAGTCAGTAGGCTAACACTAGAGGGAGCCCTTGTGGCTGCGTCTCACTGGGGTATTTGGGGGCAGTTCAGTTCATGAGTCAGTAGGCTAACACTAGAGGGAGCCCTTGTGGCTGCGTCTCACTGGGGTATTTGGGGGCAGTTCAGTTCATGAGTCAGGAGGCTAACACTAGAGGGAGCCCTTGTGGCTGCGTCTCACTGGGGTATTTGGGGGCAGTTCAGTTCATGAGTCAGTAGGCTAACACTAGAGGGAGCCCTTGTGGCTGCGTCTCACTGGGGTATTTGGGGGCAGTTCAGTTCATGAGTCAGTAGGCTAACACTAGAGGGAGCCCTTGTGGCTGCGTCTCACTGGGGTATTTGGGGGCAGTTCAGTTCCTGAGTCAGTAGGCTAACACTAGAGGGAGCCCTTGTGGCTGCGTCTCACTGGGGTATTTGGGGGCAGTTCAGTTCATGAGTCAGTAGGCTAACACTAGAGGGAGCCCTTGTGGCTGCGTCTCACTGGGGTATTTGGGGGCAGTTCAGTTCATGAGTCAGGAGGCTAACACTAGAGGGAGCCCTTGTGGCTGCGTCTCACTGGGGTATTTGGGGGCAGTGACATTGCTCATCACACAGTTCTTGGAAGAGTGCATACGGATACAGGTCCCGGGATTAGGGGAAAGACTGCGGCTTTCATGGAAAGGGCTCTATTGCAAGGCCTGGGGAGTTCCGGGGGATATCCGCCTTCCCATTCAGCAGCAGGCTGAGGGGCCTTCTATTCATTGGCTCTTACTGTCCCACAGGATATCCGCATTCCCACAGCCCAAACCTTCCCGCCATTCACTGAACTACAACAGGCAACAGGATACCATAAATCTCTGCCTATAGAGCCATCAGCAGGGCCCTCATAGTGCCCCCGCCAGCCACACTTGCCCCATGGTACCTCTGCCTATACTTCTTTCTTGCAGCCAAAAGCCTTTCTGCATGGTTGCTATGGAAGCATCAGGCACTAGGTGCCCCTGCATATTATGCACCCATTGTGGTTCCATGTAACCCCCCCCCCAAGCATGGCACTGTGTGGCCCCAAGCATTTCATGATATTCCCAGTGGCCGCCCCCAAGCCCAGTACAGCCATATATATATGTATGGGGCCCCTTGTCTCTAGGCTGCTGCAGTGCCCTTTATATTATGTGGGGAGGGACATCACTGTGACAAGCACCCCTAAGGGGGCAGTTAACGCTGTGGGACCTGGAGAGCGAGCTTTTTCATGAAAACATTTTATTTGTATGAAACTTGTGGGATGTTTTATCATTTTTTTTAATGTCCTGCAATGTTCAGGGGTATAGGGGCTTCATCTGCGGTGGGGGCAAGTAGTAATTTATGTGTTACAGACAATGGACAATATTACAGACAATAGACCCGGCCTAACCGGACCAATAGCTGCACAGAATTAACTCAGTGAATGCTGGAGCTGTAATGCCTCATACGGTCAGTAGGGAGGGGCTCATGTGTCCTACCTTCTTCTTGCAGTCGCATGGTCTATGCTGCCTTTGTGGCTTGGGTTCTGGCCAGTATCACTTTCCCACATGGATTTGGCCAATACTTAGGAGGCACACGGGTACGTTCATTTTCCTTTCCTGTCTCTTCATTTGCCTTCTCCGTCTATCTCTTCACTTTCCTGCCCTTGCCTTTTCCCTCTATCCTTTAAGGTGGCAATACACGGGGCTTCTATCCTCTCCCTACCCTACATCTACCCTCTATCCACTCCTCTCATCCCTTGCCTTCTCCTTCTATCCTCTCTCTACCCTACATCTGCCCTCTATCCACTCCTCTCATCCCTTGCCTTCTCCTTCTATCCTCTCTCTACCCTACATCTGCCCTCTATCCACTCCTCTCATCCCTTGCCTTCTCCTTCTATCCTCTCTCTACCCTACATCTGCCCTCTATCCACTCCTCTCATCCCTTGCCTTCTCCTTCTATCTTCTCTCTACCCTACATCTGCCCTCTATCCACTCCTCTCATCCCTTGCCTTCTCCTTCTATCCTCTCTCTACCCTACATCTGCCCTCTATCCACTCCTCTCATCCCTTGCCTTCTCCTTCTATCCTCTCTCTACCCTACATCTGCCCTCTATCCACTCCTCTCATCCCTTGCCTTCTCCTTCTATCCTCTCTCTACCCTACATCTGCCCTCTATCCACTCCTCTCATCCCTTGCCTTCTCCTTCTATCTTCTCTCTACCCTACATCTACCCTCTATCCACTCCTCTCATCCCTTGCCTTCTCCTTCTATCCTCTCTCTACCCTACATCTGCCCTCTATCCACTCCTCTCATCCCTTGCCTTCTCCTTCTATCTTCTCTCTACCCTACATCTACCCTCTATCCACTCCTCTCATCCCTTGCCTTCTCCTTCTATCCTCTCTCTACCCTACATCTGCCCTCTATCCACTCCTCTCATCCCTTGCCTTCTCCTTCTATCTTCTCTCTACCCTACATCTACCCTCTATCCACTCCTCTCATCCCTTGCCTTCTCCTTCTATCTTCTCTCTACCCTACATCTACCCTCTATCCACTCCTCTCATCCCTTGCCTTCTCCTTCTATCTTCTCTCTACCCTACATCTGCCCTCTATCCACTCCTCTCATCCCTTGCCTTCTCCTTCTATCTTCTCTCTACCCTACATCTACCCTCTATCCACTCCTCTCATCCCTTGCCTTCTCCTTCTATCCTCTCTCTACCCTACATCTGCCCTCTATCCACTCCTCTCATCCCTTGCCTTCTCCTTCTATCCTCTCTCTACCCTACATCTACCCTCTATCCACTCCTCTCATCCCTTGCCTTCTCCTTCTATCTTCTCTCTACCCTACATCTGCCCTCTATCCACTCCTCTCATCCCTTGCCTTCTCCTTCTATCTTCTCTCTACCCTACATCTGCCCTCTATCCACTCCTCTCATCCCTTGCCTTCTCCTTCTATCCTCTCTCTACCCTACATCTGCCCTCTATCCACTCCTCTCATCCCTTGCCTTCTCCTTCTATCTTCTCTCTACCCTACATCTGCCCTCTATCCACTCCTCTCATCCCTTGCCTTCTCCTTCTATCTTCTCTCTACCCTACATCTGCCCTCTATCCACTCCTCTCATCCCTTGCCTTCTCCTTCTATCCTCTCTCTACCCTACATCTGCCCTCTATCCACTCCTCTCATCCCTTGCCTTCTCCTTCTATCCTCTCTCTACCCTACATCTGCCCTCTATCCACTCCTCTCATCCCTTGCCTTCTCCTTCTATCTTCTCTCTCCCCTACATCTGCCCTCTATCCACTCCTCTCATCCCTTGCCTTCTCCTTCTATCCTCTCTCTACCCTACATCTGCCCTCTATCCACTCCTCTCATCCCTTGCCTTCTCCTTCTATCCTCTCTCTACCCTACATCTGCCCTCTATCCACTCCTCTCATCCCTTGCCTTCTCCTTCTATCCTCTCTCTACCCTACATCTGCCCTCTATCCACTCCTCTCATCCCTTGCCTTCTCCTTCTATCCTCTCTCTACCCTACATCTGGGGGTTCCAAACTAATTGGTACCCAAGTGATTTCAGGTTTCCATGTCCTGTAAGGCTTCTCACCTCCCCACCATGTTTGACCCTTCAGTCTTTACCTGCCTTGATTTCTTGCTTCTTTTCCCGCTATTTTCTCTTCTCTTATTGCCCTTTAAAATATATTTCCTTCTTTTTTTTGTTGGATATTCCTTTTTTATGGCCATCAGAAAAATAACCCTTTACTCCCTCATTAGCTGACAATGAAGGAACATCTAGAGACATTCTTCAACAACATAACCTGGGGCATCGAGGAACTCTCCCTGGGTGCAAACATCTCTGGCCAGCCCCCTAATCCCAGCTACAGTAACAACTTTCTGCAGTGGACTCACCCTAATATGTCAACTTTAGAGATACTGACCTGCTTTGTGGTACTGAAAGTAAGTTCCTGAAATTCATACATAAGCCTGGGCTTTAGCCTGAATGCCTGTTGGAAACCCACCGCCAACAGTTATGAATATTTTCATAAAATTTGCCACCCTCCATACTGAGTAAGCCTGTGTATTGGGTTCCTTACATCTTTGATTTTATTGGTCGCATGAAAGAGGCCATGTTGGTGCAGTACTGACATTCTATTGCAGCAACATGAGTATCTGAATTATAACTCCCTGAATTCCCGAAGCTCAGATATAGTCATTCAGTTAATAGTGTTGCCTTAGACCTTGCTGGCTGTGACTGCGTTGCTACTGGGCCTAACTGATGCTTGTCCCCAGGCTGGGCCAGGATTTCCACCAGTATAATCACTATCAGGCTGCTGCCCACTTGCATAGGGGCCCCTTTAGCCAAGCATTCTGCCTGTAGCTATCACTAGAATTGCCCCCGTCATCTGGACGGTTAGTAGAAAAGACCCCTCCATGGGTGAGAGCAACAATCTCAGAGATATCCAGTAACAACACAGGAGTGGGGGCAGCATAGCTAGTGCATTGAGCGATAATGGGCTCTCAATCAAACTTCTCTGCTGCTAATCTGTCCCAAACAGCTGTTAGTCCTGCAGCTCTCTAGGGGTCGTGTGAATATCCCAACCTTTAAATGTTTTCCTAGGTTACCTGACCTCCCTCTTGGTGCCGCCCCATTTGGCTGTACCTAACCTCCCTCTTGGTGCCGCCCCATTTGGCTGTACCTAACCTCCCTCTTGGTGCCCCCCATTTGGCTGTACCTAACCTCCCCTTGGTGCCCCCCATTTGGCTGTACCTAACCTCCCTCTTGGTGCCCCCCATTTGGCTGTACCTAACCTCCCTCTTGGTGCCCCCCATTTGGCTGTACCTAACCTCCCTCTTGGTGCCCCCCATTTGGATGTACCTAACCTCCCTCTTGGTGTCCCCCATTTGGATGTACCTAACCTCCCTCTTGGTGCCCCCCATTTGGCTGTACCTAACCTCCCTCTTGGTGCCCCCCATTTGGCTGTACCTAACATCCCTCTTGGTGCCCCCCATTTGGCTGTACCTAACCTCCCTCTTGGTGCCCCCCATTTGGATGTACCTAACATCCCTCTTGGTGCCCCCATTTGGCTGTACCTAACCTCCCTCTTGGTGCCCCCCATTTGGCTGTACCTAACCTCCCTCTTGGTGCCCCCCATTTGGCTGTACCTAACCTCCCTCTTGGTGCCCCCCATTTGGCTGTACCTAACCTCCCTCTTGGTGCCGCCCCATTTGGCTGTACCTAACCTCCCTCTTGGTGCCCCCCATTTGGCTGTACCTAACCTCCCTCTTGGTGCCCCCCATTTGGATGTACCTAACCTCCCTCTTGGTGCCGCCCCATTTGGCTGTACCTAACCTCCCTCTTGGTGCCGCCCCATTTGGATGTACCTAACCTCCCTCTTGGTGGCCCCCCATTTGGCTGTACCTAACCTATCTCTTGGTGCCCCCCATTTGGCTGTACCTAACCTACCTCTTGGTGCCGCCCCATTTGGCTGTACCTAACCTCCCTCTTGGTGCCCCCCATTTGGATGTACCTAACCTCCCCCTTGGTGCCGCCCCATTTGGATGTACCTAACCTCCCTCTTGTTGCCCCCCATTTGGCTGTACCTAACCTCCCTCTTGGTGCCGCCCTATTTGGCTGTACCTAACCTCCCTCTTGGTGCCCCCCATTTGGCTGTACCTAACCTCCCTCTTGGTGCCCCCCATTTGGCTGTACCTAACCTCCCTCTTGGTGCCGCCCCATTTGGCTGTACCTAACCTCCCTCTTGGTGCCCCCCATTTGGCTGTACATAACCTCCCTCTTGGTGCCGCCCCATTTGGCTGTACCTAACCTCCCTCTTGGTGCCCCCCATTTGGCTGTACCTAACATCCCTCTTGGTGCCGCCCCATTTGGCTGTACCTAACCTCCCTCTTGGTGCCGCCCCATTTGGCTGTACCTAACCTCCCTCTTGGTGCCGCCCCATTTGGCTGTACCTAACCTCCCTCTTGGTGCCGCCCCATTTGGATGTACCTAACATCCCTCTTGGTGCCCCCCATTTGGCTGTACCTAACCTCCCTCTTGGTGCCCCCCATTTGGCTGTACCTAACCTCCCTCTTGGTGCCCCCCATTTGGATGTACCTAACCTCCCTCTTGGTGCCCCCCATTTGGCTGTACCTAACCTCCCTCTTGGCGCCGCCCCATTTGGATGTACCTAACCTCCCTCTTGGTGCTGCCCCATTTGGATGTACCTAACCTCCCTCTTGGTGCCGCCCCATTTGGCTGTACCTAACCTCCCTCTTGGTGCCGCCCCATTTGGCTGTACCTAACCTCCCTCTTGGTGCCCCCCATTTGGCTGTACCTAACCTCCCTCTTGGTGCCCCCCATAACTTGTGGGCTCATCTCATGGCAGCAGTGCCCCTATTAAGGGCTAGTGATAAGCCCCTAAGGCTACTCACCCCCAGCTGGCCAGCCTGTAGCATTTGAGAGAATGGGCAGAGGCAGGGCTACTGGGACCCAGGGATGTTAAAATGGATCTCCTATTGTGGCACAGCTTTTATTCTTATGGATTTTCTCTTCTTCTCCAGTTCTTTATGCTCCTGTTTGCCAACACCATGATTATCCCGGCGGGTTACTTCCTTCCTGTCTTTGTCTATGGTAGGTAGCATCTATTAATATGGATGGTGGGGTGACTGGGGCAGGTTGATACCCCCTCACACACATATGTACTCCCTACTTTACACAAGTAACTGTTCCCCTCTCACAGGCGCTGGACTCGGAAGGCTTTATGGAGAGATCATGGCAAAAATCTTTCCCAATGGGATTGTCTCTGAGGGAATCCCCATCAAGATAACCCCCGCAGGATACGCACTGGCAGGTACAGACACAGAATGACTGACTCCCCATAATATATATATAATATCCCCCCCCACCCCATGACTCTCTCCCTTTCCCCAGGTGCTGCTGCGTATTCTGGTGCCGTTACACAAACCTTATCCACAGCCCTGCTGGTGTTTGAGCTCTCTGGACAGATGTCCCATATCCTGCCTGTCCTCATTGCTGTTCTTATTGCAAACGCCATTAGCCAGAACTACCAAAGTTCCTTCTTTGACCTCATTGTTATTATCAAGAAACTTCCGTACCTTCCGAAGCTTGCAATGGGGCAGAACAGGTCAGTGATGCACAACGTGTAGCAACTGGGTACAGCCTGAAGTCTATTCCAGGGCAGTTATAGGGTGTGTGTGTGTCAGTGTATAGGGCACAGTCCCCCCATATATCCCATTTATACTATAGGGCAGTTATAGGGTGTGTATGTGTCAGTGTATAGGGCACAGTCCCCCCATATATCCCATTTATACTATAGGGCAGTTATAGGGTGTGTGTGTCAGTGTATAGGGCACAGTCCCCCCATATATCCCATTTATACTATAGGGCAGTTATAGGGTGTGTGTGTGTGTCAGTGTATAGGGCACAGTCTCCCCATATATCCCATTTATACTATAGGGCAGTTATAGGGTGTGTGTGTCAGTGTATAGGGCACAGTCCCCCCATATATCCCATTTATACTATAGGGCAGTTATAGGGTGTGTGTGTGTCAGTGTATAGGGCACAGTCCCCCCATATATCCCATTTATACTATAGGGCAGTTATAGGGTGTGTGTGTCAGTGTATAGGGCACAGTCCCCCCATATATCCCATTTATACTATAGGGCAGTTATAGGGTGTGTGTGTGTCAGTGTATAGGGCACAGTCCCCCCATATATCCCATTTATACTATAGGGCAGTTATAGGGTGTGGGTGTGTCAGTGTATAGGGCACAGTCCCCCCCATATATCCCATTTATACTATAGGGCAGTTATAGGGTGTGTGTGTGTCAGTGTATAGGGCACAGTCCCCCCATATATCCCATTTATACTATAGGGCAGTTATAGGGTGTGTGTGTCAGTGTATAGGGCACAGCCCCCCCAAATATCCCATTTATACTATAGGGCAGTTATAGGGTGTGTGTGTGTCAGTGTATAGGGCACAGCCCCCCCAAATATCCCATTTATACTATAGGGCAGTTATAGCGTGTGTGTCAGTGTATAGGGCACAGTCCCCCCATATATCCCATTTATACTATAGGGCAGTTATAGCGTGTGTGTCAGTGTAATACTAGCAGTAAATATGATATGTAAGGAAGATGACTTTGTGCCCCCAGTGCCCATGATATCTGTGCTGAGGACTTTATGGTGACCGACTTGCAATATCTGGTGAAAGGATTTAGATACAGGGACATACGGAGTCTCCTCAAATCCTCTGAACTGAAGCAATTCCCCTTTGTGGATTCAGAAGGTTTGTAATCGTCAATGTTCCTCTGTTTCTTATGTAAAGTCCATGAACTAGTTGTTCCTCTGTCTCTGTCCTTCCTCGCGGCGCTTTAACCCATGTAGAACTCTGCTTATACCTTTCTCCCATCGGCAGAATCCAAGGTTCTCCTGGGCTGTTTCAGTCGGAAGAGCCTGGCCAAGCTACTGGCCGAGCAGCTGAGCACCGAGCGCAGGATCCAATTCATGCTGGACAAGACTGGGGGAAAATTCCCCATAACTGTGAGTGCTGGACAGAGCGGACTGGCTGGGATAGTGTGAGGGTGGGGTTGTTGTGAAGGTGGAGATTTATGAAGAAAGGTTGGGGATAATGAGAATAAATCATGTGAGGGGGGTGGCAGTGAGGTGTGAATAAGGTGGTTATGAGACATGCAGAGAAAACATGGCGGCCATGGGGAGCTGGGTGACAAGGAACCAACAAGTTGTCCTCTGTGGGCTCAATAGGATTAAAGGATTCCTGTGAGTGAGGGTACTGCCTGCTCCTGCTGCACTCATAGCACTCCTGCTGCACTCATAGCACTTCTGCTGCACTCATAGCACCCCTGCTGCACTCATAGCACCCCTGCTGCACTCATAGCACCCCTGCTGCACTCATAGCACCCCTGCTGCACTCATAGCACTCCTGCTGCACTCATAGCACCCCTGCTGCACTCATAGCACTCCTGCTGCACTCATAGCACTCCTGCTGCACTCATAGCACCCCTGCTGCACTCATAGCACTCCTGCTGCACTCATAGCACTCCTGCTGCACTCATAGCACCCCTGCTGCACTCATAGCACTCCTGCTGCACTCATAGCACCCCTGCTGCACTCATAGCACCCCTGCTGCACTCATAGCACTCCTGCTGCACTCATAGCACTCCTGCTGCACTCATAGCACTCCTGCTGCACTCATAGCACTCCTGCTGCACTCATAGCACCCCTGCTGCACTCATAGCACTCCTGCTGCACTCATAGCACTCCTGCTGCACTCATAGCACCCCTGCTGCACTCATAGCACTCCTGCTGCACTCACAGCACCCCTGCTGCACTCATAGCACTTCCTGCTGCACTCATAGCACTCCTGCTGCACTCATAGCACCCTGCTGCACCATGCACCTGCTGCACATAGCACCCCTGCTGCACTCATAGCAACTTCTGCTGCACTCATAGCATGCTCATAGCACTTCTGCTGCACTCATAGCACTCCTGCTGCACTCATAGCACTCCTGCTGCACTCATAGCACCCCTGCTGCACTCATAGCACTCCTGCTGCACTCATAGCACTCCTGCTGCACTCATAGCACCCCTGCTGCACTCATAGCACTCCTGCTGCACTCATAGCACTTCTGCTGCACTCATAGCACTCCTGCTGCACTCATAGCACTCCTGCTGCACTCATAGCACCCCTGCTGCACTCATAGCACCCCTGCTGCACTCATAGCACTCCTGCTGCACTCATAGCACCCCTGCTGCACTCATAGCACTCCTGCTGCACTCATAGCACTCCTGCTGCACTCATAGCACTCCTGCTGCACTCATAGCACCCCTGCTGCACTCATAGCACTTTGCTGCACTCATAGCACTCCTGCTGCACTCATAGCACCCCTGCTGCACTCATAGCACCCCTGCTGCACTCATAGCACTTTTGCTGCACTCATAGCACTTCTGCTGCACTCATAGCACCCCTGCTGCACTCATAGCACCCCTGCTGCACTCATAGCACCCCTGCTGCACTCATAGCATTTCTGCTGCACTCATAGCGCCCCTGCTGCACTCATAGCACCCCTGCTGCACTCATAGCACTCCTGCTGCACTCATAGCACCCCTGCTGCACTCATAGCACTCCTGCTGCACTCATAGCACCCCTGCTGCACTCATAGCACCCCTGCTGCACTCATAGCACCCCTGCTGCACTCATAGCACTTCTGCTGCACTCATAGCACCCCTGCTGCACTCATAGCACCCTGCTGCACTCATAGCACTCCTGCTGCACTCATAGCACTTCTGCTGCACTCATAGCGCCTCTGCTGCACTCATAGCACCCCTGCTGCACTCATAGCACCCCTGCTGCACTCATAGCATTTCTGCTGCACTCATAGCGCCCCTGCTGCACTCATAGCACCCCTGCTGCACTCATAGCACTCCTGCTGCACTCATATCACTCCTGCTGCACTCATAGCACCCCTGCTGCACTCATAGCAATCCTGCTGCACTCATAGCACCCCTGCTGCACCCATAGCACTCCTGCTGCACTCATAGCACTTCTGCTGCACTCATAGCACCCCTGCTGCACTCATAGCACTTTTGCTGCACTCATAGCACTTCTGCTGCACTCATAGTTACATAGTTACATAGGGTTGAAAAAAGACCATTGTCCATCAAGTTCAACCCATCCGAGTAAACCCAGCACCCACACCCTATACTAACCAATCTATACACTCACATACATAAACTATATATACACCCACTAGTACTAACTGTAGATATTAGTATCACAATAGCCTTGGATATTCTGCTTGTTCAAAAACTCATCCAGGCCCCTCTTAAAGGCATTAACAGAGTCTGCCATTACTCCATCACTAGGAAGGGCATTCCCCAACCCCCTCACTGCCCTCACCGTGAGGAACCCCCTACCCAACATCCCCCGGCAGGGCATTCCCCAACCCCCTCACTGCCCTCACCGTGAGGAACCCCCTACCCAACATCCCCCGGCAGGGCATTCCCCAACCCCCTCACTGCCCTCACCGTGAGGAACCCCCTACGCTGCTTCAAATGGAAGCTCCGTTCCTCTAATCTATAGGGGTGACCTCTGGTGCGCTGATTGTTTTTATGGGAAAAAAGAACATCCACCAACTGCCTATAATCCCCTCTAATGTACTTGTACAGAGTAATCATGTCCCCTCGCAAGCGCCTCTTTTCCAGAGAAAACAACCCCAACCCTGACAGTCTCACCTCATAGTTTAACCCTTCCATCCCCTTAACCAGTTTAGTTGCAGTCTCTGCACTCTCTCCAGCTCATTAATATCCTTCTTAAGGACTGGAGCCCAAAACTGCACTGCATACTCACTGTTACTGCCCCCCATACTCACTGTCACTGCCCCCCCATACTCACTGTCACTGCCCCCCATACTCAAGGTGAGGCCTTACCAGGGACCTATAAAGCGGCAAAAATATGTTCTCATCCCTTGAGTCAATGCCCTTTTTTATACAAGACAGCACTTTATTTGCTTTAGTAGCCACAGAATGACACTGCCTGGAATTAGACAACTTGTTATCAACAAAAACCCCCAGATCCTTCTCCATTAAGGATGCCCCCAACACACTCCCATTCAGTAGATAGTTTGCGTTTATATTATTCCTACCAAAATGCATAACTTTGCACTTATCAACATTGAACCTCATTTCCCAGTTTGCTGCCCAGTTTCCCAGTCAAATCGCTCTGCAAAGCGGCACATCCTGCATGGAACTTATAGTTTTGCACAATTTAGTGTCATCAGCAAAAATAGAAACAGTACTCTCTATGCCCCCCCCCAGGGCATTAATAAACAAGTTAAACAGCAAAGGCCCAAGGACTGACCCCTGCGGTACCCACTAACCAAACTGGTCCAATTAGAAAATGTTCCATTTCCCCCCACTCTTTGTACTCTATCCTTCAGCCAGTTCTCTATCCAATTACAAATATTATGTTCTAGGCCAATATTCCTCAATTTGATCATTAACCTTCTGTGAGGTACTGTATCAAACGCTTTAGCAAAATCTAAGTAGATGACATCAACTGCCATTCCAGCATCAAGGTTCCTGCTCACCTCCTCATAAAAGGCGACTAAATTAGTCTGGCAAGATCTGTTACCCATAAAACCATGCTGGCACAAACTAATAGTATTGTGAACTGCAATGTATTCAACTATCCTATCCCTTATTACCCCTTCCAGAAGCTTTCCTACTACTGATGTCAGACTAACAGGCCTATAGTTTCCAGGCTGAGAACGAGATCCCTTTTTAAATAACGGCACCACATTAGCAATCCGCCAGTCTCTCGGCACCATGCCAAACCTCAACGAATCCTGAAAAATTATGTGAAGAGGCTTGGCAATCACAGCGCTCAGCTCATTTAATACCCTGGGATGAATCCCATCCGGCCCTGGACCTTTGTTTACCTTTACATGTTCAAGTCTCTTTTGAATTTCCTCCTGAGTGACCCACGCGCCAGTAGCTAAATTACTAGCACTGGGCATATTAAAAGGGAAGCCTTCATTATCTGGCTCCTCAGATGTATAGACAGATGAAAAATAAGAGTTCAAAATTTCAGCTTTTTCCCCGTTCTCATCAACCAACGTACCTCCCCGTGATAATAAAGTTCCCACCCCTTCTTGCTTCATTTTTTTACTATTCACATAATTAAAAAATAATTTTGGATTCTTTTTACTCCTAGCTGCAATATCCCTTTGCAGCACCCCTGCTGCACTCATAGCACCCCTGCTGCACTCATAGCAATTCTGCTGTACTCATAGCACTTTTGCTGCATTCATAGCACTCCTGCTGCACTCATAGCACTTTTGCTGCATTCATAGCACTCCTGCTGCACTCATAGCACTTTTGCTGCACTCATAGCACTCCTGCTGCACTCATAGCACTTTTGCTGCATTCATAGCACTCCTGCTGCACTCATAGCACTTCTGCTGCACTCATAGCGCCTCTGCTGCACTCATAGCACCCCTGCTGCACTCATAGCACCCCTGATGCACTCATAGCATTTCTGCTGCACTCATAGCACCCCTGCTGCACTCATAGCACTCCTGCTGCACTCATAGCACTCCTGCTGCACTAGCACCCTGCTGCACTCATAGCACTCCTGCTGCACTCATAGCACCCTGCCTGCACTCATAGCCTCCTGCTGCACTCATAGCACTCCTGCTGCACTCAATAGCACTCCTGCTGCACTCATAGCACTCCTGCTGCACTCATAGCACTCCTGCTGCACTCATAGCACTCCTGCTGCCTCAAGCACCCTCTGCCATACACTCCTGCTGCACTCATAGCACTCCTGCTGCACTCATAGCACTCCTGCTGCACTCATAGCACCCCTGCTGCACTCATAGCACTCCTGCTGCACTCATAGCACTCCTGCTGCACTCATAGCACCCCTGCTGCACTCATAGCACCCTGCTGCACTCATAGCACTTCTGCTGCACTCATAGCACCCCTGCTGCACTCATAGCACCCCTGCTGCACTCATAGTGCTCCTGCTGCATTCATAGCACTTTTGCTGCACTCATAGCACTTCTGCTGCACTCATAGCACCCCTGCTGCACTCATAGCACCCCTGCTGCACTCATAGCAATTCTGCTGTACTCATAGCACTTTTGCTGCACTCATAGCACTCCTGCTGCACTCATAGCACTTTTGCTGCATTCATAGCACTCTGCTGCACTCATAGCACTTCTGCTGCACTCATAGCGCCTCTGCTGCACTCTAGCACCCTGCTGCACTCATAGCATTTCTGCTGCACTCATAGCCGCCCCTGCTGCACTCATAGCACCCCTGCTGCACTCATAGCACTCCTGCTGCACTCATAGCACTCCCTGCTGCACTCATGAGCACTCCTGCTGCACTCATAGCACCCCTGCTGCACTCATAGCACTTTTGCTGCACTCATAGCACTTCTGCTGCACTCATAGCACCCCTGCTGCACTCATAGCACCCCTGCTGCACTCATAGTGCTCCTGCTGCATTCATAGCACTCCTGCTGCATCCATAGCACTCTTGCTGCACCCATAGCATCCCTGCTACATTCATAGCACTCCTGCTGCACTCATAGCGCTCCTGCTACATTCATTGCACCCCTGCTGCACTCATAGCACTCCTGCTGCATCCATAGCACCCCTGCTGCATTCATAGCACTCCTGCTGCATTCATAGCACCCCTGCTGCATTCATAGCGCTCCTGCTGCATTCATAGCGCTCCTGCTGCACCATAGCGCCCCTGCTGCACTCATAGCGCCCCTGCTGCACTCATAGCACTCCTGCTGCACTCATGGCGCTCCTGCTGCACTCATAGCACCCCTGCTGCATTCATAGTGCTCCTACTGCATTCATAGCGCTCCTGCTGCATGCATAGCGCCCCTGCTGCACTCATAGCGCTCCTACTGCACTCATGGCGCTCCTGCTGCACCCATAGCACCCCTGCTGCACTCATAGCACCCCTGCTGCATTCATAGCGCCCCTGCTGCACTCATAACGCTCCTGCTGCACTCATAGCGCCCCTGCTGCACTCATAGCACTCCTGCTGCACTCATGGCGCTCCTGCTGCACCCATAGCGCCCCTGCTGCACTCATAGCACTCCTGCTGCACTCATAGCACTCCTGCTGCACTCATAGCGCCCCTGCTGCACTCATAGCACTCCTGCTGCACTCATGGCGCTCCGCTGCACTCATAGCGCCCCTGCTGCACTCATACGGCACTCATGGCGCTTCCTGCCTTGCACTCATGGCGCTCCTGCTGCACTCATAGCGCCCCTGCTGCACTCATAGCACTCCTGCTGCACTCATAGCACTCCTGCTGCACTCATAGCGCCCCTGCTGCACTCATAGCACTCCTGCTGCACTCATGGCGCTCCTGCTGCACCCATAGCGCCCCCTGCTGCACTCATAGCACCCCTGCTGCACTCATAGCACTCCTGCTGCACTCATAGCACTCCTGCCTGCACTCATAGCACTCCTGCTGCACTTCATAGCACTCCTGCTGCACTCATAGCACCCCTGCTGCACTCATAGCACTTTTGCTGCACTCATAGCCACTTCTGCTGCACTCATAGCACCCCTGCCTGCACTCATAGCACCCCTGCTGCACTCATAGTGCTCCTGCTGCATTCATAGCACTCCTGCTGCATCCATAGCACTCTTGGCTGCACCCATAGCATCCCTGTACTTCATAGCACTCCTGCTGCACTCATAGCGCTCCTGCTACATTCATTGCACCCCTGCTGCACTCATAGCACTCCTGCTGCATCCATAGCACCCCTGCTGCATTCATAGCACTCCTGCTGCATTCATAGCACCCCTGCTGCATTCATAGCGCTCCTGCTGCATTCATAGCGCTCCTGCTGCACCCATAGCGCCCCTGCTGCACTCATAGCGCCCCTGCTGCACTCATAGCACTCCTGCTGCACTCATGGCGCTCCTGCTGCACTCATAGCACCCCTGCTGCATTCATAGTGCTCCTATGCATTCATAGCGCTCCTGCTGCATGCATGCGCCCCTGCTGCCACTCATAGCGCTCCTACTGCACTCACTGGCGCTCCTGCTGCACCCATAGCACCCCTGCGTGCACTCATAGACCCCTGCTGCATTCATAGCGCCCCTTGCTGCATCATAACGCTCCTGCTGCACTCATAGCGCCCCCTGCTGCACTCATAGCACTCCTGCTGCACTCATGGCGCTCCTGCTGCACCCATAGCGCCCCTGCTGCACTCATAGCACTCCTGCTGCACTCATAGCACTCCTGCTGCACTCATAGCGCCCCTGCTGCACTCATAGCACTCCTGCTGCACTCATGGCGCTCCTGCTGCACTCATAGCGCCCCTGCTGCACTCATAGCACTCATGGCGCTCCTGCTGCACTCATGGCGCTCCTGCTGCACTCATAGCGCCCCTGCTGCACTCATAGCACTCCTGCTGCACTCATAGCACTCCTGCTGCACTCATAGCGCCCCTGCTGCACTCATAGCACTCCTGCTGCACTCATGGCGCTCCTGCTGCACCCATAGCGCCCCTGCTGCACTCATAGCACTCCTGCTGCACCCATAGCACTCCTGCTGCACTCATAGCACCCCTGCTGCACTCATAGCACTCCTGCTGCACTCATAGCGCCCCTGCTGCACTCATAGCACTCCTGCTCTGTTGTAGCATGGAGGATAGAGGGACGCCCAAGGAATAATCTAGATCAACAGCATTTTCCTTCGTTTCAGCCCTCGGGAGAGAATGGAACTGATGAAAAGACCGACCTGCATAAGATTGGTGAGTACCCAGTGCCATATGGGTCAGTCTCTCCGGCCTATGAACAGGCTAACGTTGGTGCCAAATGGCAGGTACCAATAGAAACCAATTACTGATTCATTTTGGTCAGTCTACTGTAAGGTAAAACATAAATGCATAGAGCTGATGCGTTGCTATGGGAAACTGCAGCAGTGTTATTGGCTTGGTGGCCCCATTATCCACCCCCATTCCATTTCTTTCATGTCTCCATGTAATGCTATGCATGTTTATTACCCCCTCCCCTAATAGGCTTCCATCAGAGTGTTCTAGCCCCACCCACTGCTTGAGTTACAGACTCCTTGTCCCTCCCTCCTATAAGCTGCCATCAGTGTTCTAGCCCCACCCACTGCTTGAGTTACAGACTCCTTGTCCCTACCTCCTATAAGCTGCCATCAGAGTTTTCTAGTCCCCCCCCTCCCCCTGTGAGATGCCATCAGAGGGATATACTACTGAGGGAACCAGGAGTGCAGTTTATGTGAGGCTGCTGATTGGCCCCTGTGCTTCTCCCTATTTGCAGAGGAGTGTGAGTACTCAGACACCACTTACAGCGCCCAGGAGACTGTCGTGTATGAGAGTGAGGAGGTAAGTGATGCTGCGCTCCCGGCACCCTGCAACCCAAATGGACTGAAACATTTAGGGAATGTTCTGCTGAGCTTGCAGTCATAGTGGCTGGAACAAGGAGCTTGCACTTCAGACAAAACCACTCAGATTGCCAAACATAACAACTGGGTCACTGAGCTTGCAATCCATAGAGACTGAGCCATTAAGCTTACAATCCATAGAGACTGAACCAGAGCTTGCAATCCATAGAGACTGAACCAGAGCTTGCAATCCATAGAGACTGAACCACTGAGCTTGCAATCCATAGAGACTGAACCACTGAGCTTGCAATCCATAGAGACTGAACCACTGAGCTTGCAATCCATAGACTGAACCCCTGAGCTTGCAATCCATAGACTGAACCAGTGAGCTTGCAATCCATAGAGACTGAACCACTGAGCTTGCAATCCATAGAGACTGAACCAGAGCTTGCAATCCATAGAGACACTTGGAACCACTGAGCTTGCAATCCATAGAGACTGAACCACTGAGCTTGCAATCCATAGGATCTGAACCAGAGCTTGCAATCCATAGAGACTGAACACTGAGCTTGCAATCCATAGAGACTGAACCACTGAGCTTGCAATCCATAGAGACTGAACCACTGAGCTTGCAATCCATAGACTGAAACCGACTGATACTTGCAATCCATAGAGACTGAACCACCTTTTTTGAGCTTGCAATCCATAGAGACTGAACCACTGAGCTTGCAATCCATAGAGACTGAACCACTGAGCTTGCAATCCATAGAGACTGAACCAGAGCTTGCAATCCATAGAGACTGAACCACTGAGCTTGCAATCCATAGAGACTGAACCACTGAGCTTGCAATCCATAGAGACTGAACCACTGAGCTTGCAATCCATAGAGACTGAACCACTGAACTTGCAATCCATAGAGACTGAACCACTGAGCTTGCAATCCATAGAGACTGAACCACTGAGCTTGCAATCCATAGAAGCTAGCACAGGCCAGACATGAGAGTGGATTTCTGTTCTTTTCCTTAGAAACAAAAAACGCGCACAGAATCACGGAGGAGACGCTCAGCGAAATTCAAAAGTCATTATCTAAAGATGGTGAGTAACTCCCAAAGGAACCGAGCATTCTGGGACACCTGAGTATGAGCAGAGCAGCCCCAGTAAGTGTGGGAGTGAGTGCAGGGGGCGGTGCCAGTGGCACAGGAACACTGTGTGTGGGAGTGAGTGCAGGGGGGCGGTGCCAGTGGCACAGGAACACTGTGTGTGGGAGTGAGTGCAGGGGGGCGGTCGCCAGTGGCACAGGAACACTGTGTGTGGGAATGAGTGCAGGGGGCCGGTGCCAGTGGCACAGGAACACTGTGTGTGGGAGTGAGTGCAGGGGGGCGGTGCCAGTGGCACAGGAACACTATGTGTTGGAGTGAGTGCAGGGGGCCGGTGCCAGTGGCCAGGAACACTATGTGTGGGAGTGAGTGCAGGGGGCGGGTGCCAGTGGCACAGGAACACTATGTGTGGGAGTGAGTGCAGGGGGGCGGTGCCAGTGGCACAGGAACACTATGTGTGGGAGTGAGTGCAGGGGGGCGGTGCCAGTGGCACAGGAACACTATGTGTGGGAGTGAGTGCAGGGGGGCGGTGCCAGTGGCACAGGAACACTATGTGTGGGGAGTGCTAGTGCAGGGGGGCGGTTGCCTAGTGGCACAGGAACACTATGTGTGGGAGTGAGTGCACCCGGGGGCGGGTGCCAAGTGGGCGACAGGATACACTATGTGTGCGGAGTGAGTGCAGGGGGGCCGGGTGCCAGTTGGCCCAGCAGGAAGCACTATTGTGTGTGAGTGAGGTGAGGGGGCGGTGCCAGTGGCACTAGGGAACACTATGGTGTGGGAGTGAGTGCAGGGGGGCGGTGCCAGTGGCACAGGAACACTGAGTGTGGGAGTGAGTGCAGGGGGGCGGTGCCAGTGGCACAGGAACACTCACTGAGTTTGCATTGCAGGTGGAGGAGTGGGAGTGCCGCCAGTTGAATGAAGAGGTCCCACTGGAACTTCTGACAATAGACCCGACTCCCTACAGACTGCTGGAGAAAGAGACGCTCTATCAGGTGAGAGACATGTGGGCAGGGCGTGTTCAGGTAGAGAAGATGAGCCTGAAGCAGAAGGGAGGATGGGGGGTAAGATGAGGGGGCAAGAAGGGGTCCTGGGGACAGGGTGGGGGGAGACTGGAAATGATATCCTAATGCCCCAATGATTCCTCCTCTCCTCAGTGCTACGACTTGTTCAACCTCCTCGGCCTGCGCACCGCCTACGTCACTCGGATAGGGCGCCTGGTGGGAGTGGTTTCACTCTCTGAGGTAACTGCACTTCTTACATCATCATGACATCACTCAGCAAGGAATTATGAGCTCATTATAGGTTAGGGCTGTGAGCACAATAGCTCACAGCCTGTGGGGCAGGAAGGGGAGGAGAGAGGGAGTGAAGCAGAAGGTAGGTAGGAATGGGGGGAACTCTGTGAGGCAGAAAGGGGAGGGGAGAGGGAGTGAAGCAGAAGGTAGGTAGGAATGGGGGAATTTCTGTGGGGCAGGAAGGGGAGGAGAGAGGGAGTGAAGCAGAAGGTAGGTAGGAATGGGGGGAACTCTGTGAGGCAGAAAGGGGAGGGGAGAGGGAGTGAAGCAGAAGGTAGGTAGGAATGGGGGGAACTCTGTGGGGCGGAACAGGGAGGAGAGAGGGAGTGAAGCAGAAGGTAGGTAGGAATGGGGGGAACTCTGTGGGGCAGAAAGGGGAGGGGAGAGGGAGTGAAGCAGAAGGTAGGTGGAATGGGGGGAACTCTGTGAGGCAGAAAGGGGAGGGAGAGGGAGTGAAGCAGAAGGTAGGTAGGAATGGGGGGAACTCTGTGAGGCAGAAAGGGGAGGGGAGAGGGAGTGAAGCAGAAGGTAGGTAGGAATGGGGGGAACTCTGTGGGGCAGGAAGGGGAGGAGAGAGGGAGTGAAGCAGAAGGTAGGTAGGAATGGGGGAACTCTGTGGGGCAGAAAGGGGAGGGGAAAGGGAGTGAAGCAGAAGGTAGGTAGGATGGGGGACATCTGTGGGGCAGGAAGGGGGAGGGAAAGGGAGTGAAGCAGAAGGTAGGTAGGAATGGGGGGAACTCTGTGGGCAGAGGGGAGGGGAAAGGGAGTGAAGCAGAAGGTAGGTAGGAATGGGGGGAACTCTGTGGGGCAGGAGAGGGGAGGAGAGAGGGAGTGAAGCAGAAGGTAGGTAGGAATGGGGGGAACTCTGTGGGGCAGAAAGGGGAGGGGAAAGGGAGTGAAGCAGAAGGTAGGTAGGAATGGGGGGAACTCTGTGGGGCAGAAGGGGATGGGGAAAGGGAGTGAAGCAGAAGGTAGGTAGGAATGGGGGGAACTCTGTGGGGCAGGAAGGGGCAGGAGAGAGGGAGTGAAGCAGAAGGTAGGTAGGAATGGGGGGAACTCTGTGGGGCAGAAAGGGGAGGGGAGAGGGAGTGAAGCAGAAGGTAGGTAGGAATGGGGGGAATCTGTGGGGCAGAAAGGGGAGGGAGGGGAGTGAAGCAGAAGGTAGGTAGGAATGGGGGGTAACTCTGTGGGGCAGAAAGGGGAGGGGAGAGGGAGTGAAGCAGAAGGTAGGTAGGAATGGGGGGAACTCTGTGGGGGCGAAAGGGGAGGGGAGAGGGAGTGGAGCAGAAGGTAGGTAGGAATGGGGGGAACTCTGTGGGGCAGGAAGGGGAGGAGAGAGGGAGTGAAGCAGAAGGTAGGTAGGAATGGGGGAACTCTGTGGGGCAGAAAGGGGAGGGGAAACGGGGAGTGAAGCAGAAGGTAGGTAGGAATGGGGGGAACTCTGTGGGGCAGAAGGGGAGGGGAAAGGGAGTGAAGCAGAAGGTAGGTAGGAATGGGGGGGAACTCTGTGGGGCAGGAAGGGGGGGAGAGAGGGAGTGAAGCAGAAGGTAGGTAGGAATGGGGGGGAACTCTGTGAGGCAGAAAGGGGAGGGGAGAGGGAGTGAAGCAGAAGGTAGGTAGGAATGGGGGAACTCTGTGGGGAGAAAGGGGAGGGGAGAGGGAGTGAAGCAGAAGGTAGGTAGGAATGGGGGTTGAACTCTGTGGGGCAGAAAGGGGAGGGAGAGAGGGAGTGAAGCAGAAGGTAGGTAGGAATGGGGGGAACTCTGTGGGGCAGAAAGGGAGGGGAGAGGGAGTGAAGCAGAAGGTAGGTAGGGAATGGGGGGAACTCTGTGGGCAGAAAGGTGGAGGGGAGAGGGAGTGAAGCAGAAGGTAGGTAGGAATGGGGGGAACTCTGTGGGGCAGAAAGGGGAGGGGAGAGGGAGTGAAGCAGAAGGTAGGTAGGAATGGGGGGAACTCTGTGAGGCAGAAAGGGGAGGGGAGAGGGAGTGAAGCAGAAGGTAGGTAGGAATGGGGGGAACTCTGTGGGGCAGAAAGGGGAGGGGAAGGGAGTGAAGCAGAAGTGAGTAGGAATGGGGGGGAACTCTGTGGGCCAGGAAGGGGAGGGGAAGGGAGTGAAGCAGAAGGTAGGTAGGAATGGGGGGAACTCTGTGGGGCAGGAAGGGGAGGAGAGAGGGAGTGAAGCAGAAGGTAGGTAGGAATGGGGGGAACTCTGTGGGGCAGAAAGGGGATGGGGAGAGGGAGTGAAGCAGAAGGTAGGTAGGAATGGGGGAACTCTGTGGGGGCAGAAAGGGGAGGGGAGAGGGGAGAGGGAGTGGAGCAGAAGGTAGGTAGGAATGGGGGAACTCTGTGAGGCAGAAAGGGGAGGGGAGAGGGAGTGGAGCAGAAGGTAGGTAGGAATGGGGGGAACTCTGTGAGGCAGAAAGGGGAGGGGAGAGGGAGTGAAGCAGAAGGTAGGTAGGAATGGGGGGAACTCTGTGGGGCAGAAAGGGGAGGGGAGAGGGAGTGAAGCAGAAGGTAGGTAGGAATGGGGGGAACTCTGTGAGGCAGAAAGGGGAGGGGAGAGGGGAGAGGGAGTGAAGCAGAAGGTAGGTGGAATGGGGGGAACTCTGTGAGGCAGAAAGGGGAGGGGAGAGGGAGAGGGAGTGAAGCAGAAGGTAGGTAGGAATGGGGGGAACTCTGTGGGGCAGAAAGGGGAGGGGAGAGGGGAGAGGGAGTGGAGGAGCAGAAGGTAGGTAGGAATGGGGGGAACTCTGTGAGGCAGAAAGGGGAGGGGAGAGGGAGTGAAGCAGAAGGTAAGTAGGAATACCCCCCCCCCCCAGGAGCCAGAGCTTTATATTCAAGCAGTCAGTAGCCAGTGAGCTCCCTGACAGGGCCAATGGTGTCATAGAGTCATGTGATGGTGTCATAGGATGATGTCATAGTCAGGTGATGATGTCACACGTGCCTAACAGTGGCTCTGCCCTTCGCACAGATAAAGGAAGCCGTGGATGGGACAGTGAAAGGGACGTTCACCCCGAGGGCCAGAGCCCAGGAGCAGTCAGAGGAGACCATTCGCCTGAATCCATTGGCCCCAGCGGCCCCGGGACCAAATGTCAGCTGACAGCGTGCACCAACAGCCACCAATGGGAAGCCTGGGGTACACAGGGCCCTCAGCTTAGGGGCCGCGGGATTGGCTCCTCTTACACTGCCTGGTTTGGCAGCTGTGTGTCACTTGTATGTACTGTTACCTTATTGCTCTTTGTAATAAAACCCACATATTTAATTGCCCCACTCTGTGCTTCTGTCGCACACTGGGCCCCATCTGCCCTGCAAGCCCCTCCCTCCCTGCTGTCAGGGGCCCGTTCCTGTGTAAGGGGGGGGAGAGAGCTGCAAGCAAAGACCCCTAACATTGCCATTGCTACACCAGGAGGGGCCTCTGGTTGCACTGTGACCCCTGTCAGCCACCGTAGCAACCAGGGCCTTTATCTCTCTGTCTGGCACAATCCCTCTCCTGGTGCCGGGGCTCCCCCTGCTGGGCTGTGACCCCTGTCAGCCACCGTAGCAACCCGGGCCTTTATCCCTCTGTTCTGCAACCAATCCCTCTCCTGGTGCCGAGGCTCCCCCTGCTGCACTGTGACCCCTGTCAGCCACCGTAGCAACCAGGGCCTTTATCCCTCTGTCTGGCACAATCCCTCTCCTGGTGCCGGGGCTCCCCCTGCTGCACTGTGACCCCTGTCAGCCACCGTAGCAACCAGGGCCTTTATCTCTCTGTCTGGCACAATCCCTCTCCTGGTGCCGGGGCTCCCCCTGCTGCACTGTGACCCCTGTCAGCCACCGTAGCAACCCGGGCCTTTATCCCTCTGTCTGGCACAATCTCTCTCCTGGTGCCGGGGCTCCCCCTGCTGGGCTGTGACTCCTGTCAGCCACCGTAGCAACCCGTCCCTTTTATCCTCTGTCTGGCACAATCCCTCTCCTGGTGTCGGGGCTCGCCTGCTGCACTGTGAACCCCTGTCAGCCACCCGTTAGCAACCAATCCCTTTATCCCTCTGTCTGGCACAATCCCTCTCCTGTGCCGGGGCTCCCCTGCTGGGCTGTGACCCCTGTCAGCCACCGTAGCAACCCGGGCCTTTATCCCTCTGTCTGGCACAATCCCTCCCCTTGTGCCGGGGCTCCCCCTGCTGCACCTGTGACCCCTGTCAGCCACCGTAGCAACCAGGGCCTTTATCTCTCTGTCTGGCACAATCCCTCTCCTGGTGCCGGGGGCTCCCCCTGCTGCACTGTGACACCTGTCAGCCACCGTAGCAACCCCATCCCTTTATCCCTCTGTCTGGCACAATCCCTCTCCTGGTGCCGGGGCTCCCCCTGCTGGGCTGTGACCCCTGTCAGCCACCGTAGCAACCAGGGCCTTTATCTCTCTGTCTGGCACAATCCCTCTCCTGGTGCCGGGGCTCCCCCTGCTGCACTGTGACCCCTGTCAGCCACCGTAGCAACCAGGGCCTTTATCCCTCTGTCTGGCACAATCCCTCTCCTGGTGTCGGGGCTCCCCCTGCTGGGCTGTGACCCCTGTCAGCCACCGTAGCAACCAGGGCCTTTATCTCTCTGTCTGGCACAATCCCTCTCCTGGTGTCGGGGCTCCCCCTGCTGCACTGTGACCCCTGTCAGCCACCGTAGCAACCCCATCCCTTTATCCCTCTGTCTGGCACAATCCCTCTCCTGGTGCCGGGGCTCCCCCTGCTGGGCTGTGACCCCTGTCACCCACCATAGCAACCAGGGCCTTTATCTCTCTGTCTGGCACAATCCCTCTCCTGGTGTCGGGGCTCCCCCTGCTGCACTGTGACCCCTGTCAGCCACCGTAGCAACCAGGGCCTTTATCTCTCTGTCTGGCACAATCCCTCTCCTGGTGCCGGGGCTCCCCCTGCTGCACTGTGACCCCTGTCAGCCACCGTAGCAACCAGGGCCTTTATCTCTCTGTCTGGCACAATCCCTCTCCTGGTGCCGGGGCTCCCCCTGCTGGGCTGTGACCCCTGTCAGCCACCGTAGCAACCCGGGCCTTTATCCCTCTGTCTGGCACAATCCTCTCCTGGGTGCCGGGTTCCGCCCTGCTGGGCTGTGGACTCCTGTCGCCACCGTAGCAACCCCATCCTTATTCTTCTGTCTGGCACAATCCCTCTCCTGGTGGTCGGGGCTTCCCCTGCTGCATTCTGTGACTCCTGTCCAAGCCACCGTAGGCACCAGGCCTTATCTCTCTGTCTGGCACAATCTCGCTCTCCTGGTGCCAGGGCTCCCTCTGCTGCACTGTGACCCCTGTCATCCACCGTATGCAACCCGGCTTTATCTCTCTGTCTGGCACATATCCTCTCCTGTGCCGGGGCTCCCTCTGCTGGCTGTGGGACTTCCCCCCCCCTCCCCTCTGTCAGCCATACCGTACAACCCCCATCCCTTTATCCCTCGTCTGCACAATCCCTTCCTGGTGCCTGGGCCCCCTCTGGGCTGTGACCCCTGTCAGCGCACCGTAGAACCGGGCCTTTATGCCTTCTGTCTGGCGCAATCCCTCCCCTGGTTGCTCGGCTCCCCTCTGGCTGTGAACCCTGTCAGCCACCGTAGCAACAGGGCCTTTATCCTGTGTCTGGCCAATCCCTCTCCTGGTGCGGGGCTCCCTCCTGCTGCACTGTGCCCCTGTTCAGCTCACCGTATGCAACCAGGGCCTTTATCTCTCTTGTCTGGCACAATCTCCCTGGTTGCCGGGGCTCCCCCTGCTGCACTGTGACCGCCTGTCAGCCGACCGTAGTCACCAGGGCTTTATCCCGTCTGTCTGGCAGCAATTACTTCTCCTGTGGCCAGGGGTCTCCCTGCCTGTGGCTGTGACCCCTGTCAGCCACGTAGCACCCAGGGCCTTTATCTCTCTGTCTGGCACAATCCTTACTCTCTGGTGCGCGGGGCTCCCCCTGCTGGGCTTGTGACCCCTGTCAGCCACCATATGCAACCAGCGGCCTTTATCTCCTGTCTTGGCACATCCCTCTCCTGGTGTCGGGCTCCCCCTGCTGCACTGTGACCCTGTCAGCCACCGTAGCAACCAGGGCCTTTATCCCTCTTCTGGCACATACTTTTCTCCTGGTGCCAGGGCTCCCCCTGCTGGGCTGTGACCCCTGTCGCCACCGTGCAACCAGGGCCTTTAATCTCTCTGTCTGGCACAATCCTCCCCTGGTCCGGGGCTCCCCTGCTGGGCTTGTGACCCTGTCAGCCACCATAGCAATCAGAGGCCTTTTCCTCTTCTGTCTGGCACAATCCCTCTCCCCTGGTGCCTGGGCTTCCCCTCTGGGCTGTTGACCTGTCAGCCACCCAAATAGCAACCAGGGCTTTATCTCTCTGTCTGGCACAATCCCTCTCCTGGTGTCGGGGTCCCCTGCTGGGGGCTGTGGACCCCTGCAGCCACCGTCGCCAACCAGGGCCTTTAATCCTCTGTCTGGCACAATACCCTCTCCTGGTGCCTGGGGCTCCCCCCTTTTGCTGGCTGTGACCCCTGTCAGCCACCATAGCACCAGGGCCTTTATCTCTCTGTCTGGCAACAATCCCTCTCTCCCTGGTGTCGGGGCTCCCCCTTGCTGGGCTGTGACCCCTGGCAGCCACCGTAGCAAACCCATCCTTTATCCTCTGTCTGCACATTCCTCTCCTGGTGTCGGGCTCGCCCTGCTGGGTCTGTGACCCTGGCAGCCACCGTGCAACCCACCCTTTTAATCCTCGTCTGGCCATCCCTCGCTGGTGCGGGCTCCTGCTGCACTGTGCCCCCTGTCAGCCACCGTAGCAACCAGGGCTCCTTTATCTCTCTGTCTGGCACAATCCCTCCCCTGGTGCCGGGGTCCCCTCTGCACTGTGACCCCCTGTCAGCCACCGTACAACCAGTGGCCTTTCTCCTTGTCTGGGCGACAAATACTTCTCCTGGTGGCCAGGCTCCCCCTGTGGCCGCTGTGACGCCTGTCACACCGGTAGCAACCAGGGCCTTATCCCTACTGTTCGGCACATACCTTCTCCTGGTGCCAGGCGCTCCTTGCGGGGCTGTGGACTCCTGTCAGCACCACGAGCAACCCCCATCCCTTTCTCCCTCTGTCTGGCACAGATCTCTTCCTGGTGCCGGGGTCCCCTGGCTGCCTGGACCCGCAGCACCCGGTACGCCAACCCAGGGCTTTATCTCTCCTGTCCTGCACAATCCCTCTCCTGTGCCCCAGGGGCTCCCCCTGCTGCACTGTGACCACCTGCACCTCACCGTAGCAACCCCCATCCCTTTATCTCTCTGTCTGCACAATCCTCTCTCTGGTGCCGGGGCTCGCCCTGCTGCACTGTGACCTCTGTCCAGCCACCCGTAGCAACAGGGCCTTACTCTCTGTACTCGGCACGACATGCCTCTCCTTGGTCCGGGGCTCCCCTGCCTGCACACTCGTCGCACGCTGTCAGCACGTACAACCCATTCTCTTAATTCTCTGTCTGGACAATCCCTCTCCTGGTGCCGGGGCTCCCCCCTGCTTGCACTGTTGACCCCTGTCACCAGCACCATAGGCAACCAGGGCCTTGTATCTCTCTGTCCTGGCAGCAATCCCTCTCCTGGTGCCGGGGTCACCCCTGCTGGGCTGTGACCGCCTGGTCATCCACCGTAGCAACTGCAGGGCCTTTTCTCTCTTTCTGGCACAACATCCCTCTCCTGGTGCCGGGGCTTCACCCCTGCTGGGTCTGTGACCCCTGTCAGCCGATCCGTAGCAACCAGGGCGTTTATCTCATCTGTCTGGCACAATCCCTCTCTCTGGTGCCGGGGCTGCCCCTGCTGGGCTGTGCCCTGTCAGCCACCGTAGCAACCCGGGCGCTTTATCCTTCTGTCTGGCACAGATCCCTTCTCCCTGGTGCCGGGGCTCCGCCCTGCTGGGCTGTGTGAACCCTGGGTCCAGCCGGAGCAACCAGGGCTGTATCTCTCTGTCTGGCACAATCCCTCTCCTGGTGCCCGGGGCTTCCCTCTGCTGCACTGTGACCCCTGTCAGCCACCGTAGCAACCCGACCTTTATCCCTTCTGTCTGCAGCAATCACTCTCCTGGTGCCGGGGTCCCCTGCTGGCTGTGACTCCTGTCAGCCCACCGTAGCACCAGGGCCTTATCTCTCTGTCTGGCACATCCTCTCTGGTGCCGGGGGCTCCCCCTGCTGCACTGTGACCGCCTGTTCAGCCACCGTACAACCAGGGCCTTTATCTCTGCTGTCTGGCAGCAATCTCCCTGGTGCCGGCTCCCTCTGCTGCACTGTGACCCCTGTCAGCCCGTAGCAGACGCAAGGGCCTTTGTCCCTCTGTTCTGGCACAATACTTCCTCCGTGCCAGGCTCCCCTGCTGGCTGTGCACTCCTGTCAGCCTACCGTAGCAACCCCACTCCCTTTATCCCTTCTGTTGGCCACAATCCCTCTCCTGGTGCCGGGGCTCCCCCTGCTGGCTGTGACCCCTGTACCCACGTAGCAACCAGGGCCCTTTAATCTCTCTGTCTGGCACAATCCCTCTCCTGGTGTCGGGGCCACCCTGCTGCACTGTGGACCGCCTGTCAGCCACCGTAGCAACCAGAGGCCCTTTATCTCTCTTGTCTGGCACAATTCCCTCTCCTGGTGCCGGGCTCCCCCTGGCTGCACTGTGACCTGTCAGCCACCGTAGCAACCACGGGCCTTTATCTCTCTGTCTGGCACAATCCCTCTCCTGGTGTCTGGGGTCCCCCCTGCTCACCTGTGACCCGTCAGCCAACCGTATGCAACGCAGGGCCTTTATCCCTCTGTCTGCACAATCCCCTCTGCCTGGTCCGGGTCCCCTGCTGCACTGTGAGCCCCTGTCAGCCACCGTAGCAACCGGGCCTTTATGTTCTGTCCAAAGTGCCCTCTCCTGTCCCGGGGCTTCCCTGCTTGCACTGTGAACCTGTCACCACCGTAGCAACCCCATCCTTATCTCTGCTGGCTACAAATCCTCTCGCTGGTGGCCGGGCCTCCCCTGCTGGGTCTGTGACCTCCTGGTCAGCCAACCGTAGCAACCAGGGCCTTTTGATCACCTCTGTCTGGGCACAATCCCTTCCTGGTGCCGGGGCTCCTGCTGGGCTGTGAACACCTGTCAGCCACCGTAGCAACCAGGGCCTTTATCTCTCTGGTCTGGGCAAACAATCCCTCTCCTGGTTGCCGGGCTCCCGCTGCTGGCAATGTGACCTGTCTAGCCACGGTAGCAACCCGGCCTTTAATCCCTCTGTCTGGCACGAATCATCTCCTGGTGCCCGGGGCTCCCCCTGCTGCGCTGTGGACGCCCTGTCCAGCCACCGTAGGCAACCCGGGCGCTTTTATCTTGCTCTGTCTGGCACAATCCTGCTCTCTGGTGCGGGGCTCCCCTGCTGGCTGTGACTCTGTCAGCCACCGTAGCAACGCAGGGCCTTTATCTCTCTGTCTGGCACAACATCCCTCTCCTGGTGCCGGGGCTCCCCTGCTGCACTGTGACCCTTCAGCACCGTAGCAACGCCGGCCTTTATCCTCTGTCTGGCACAATACTCTCTCTGGTGCCGGGGCTCCCTGCTGGGCTGTGACTGCCTGTCTGCCACCATAGACTCAGGGCCTCTTATCTCTCTGTCCTGGCACAATCCACTCTCCTGGTGCACGGGGCTTTCCCCTTGCCTGCACTGTGACCCTGTCCCAGCCAACCGTAAGCAACGAGCGGCCTTTATCCTTGTTGGCACAATCCCTCTCATGGTGTCGGGCTGCCCCGCTGCTGGCAACTGTGACCCCCGTGTCAGCCACCGTAGCAGACCAGGGCCTTTATCTCTCTGTCTGGCACAATCCGCTCTCCTTGCCGGGGCTCTCCCCTGGCTGCACTGGACGCTGTTCAGCCCACCCGTAGCAACCAGGGCCTTTATCTCTCTGTCGTGGCCAATCCCTCCCTGGTGCTCTGGGGCTCACCCTGATGCAGCTGTGACCCCTGTAGCCCGTAGTTCGAACCGGCCTTTATCCCTCTGTCTGGCACAATCCCTCTCCTGGTGCCGGGGCTCCCCCTGCTGGGCTGTGACCCCTGTCAGCCACCGTAGCAACCCGGGCCTTTATCCCTCTGTCTGGCACAATCCCTCTCCTGGTGCTGGGGCTCCAGGAACTCCTGGGAACTTTACAGAGCCCCATCTACAATATGCCGGGCAGTTTTGGTCTCCAGTGCTCAAACGGGGTATTATTGTATAAGGGGCAACTAAGCTGATAAAGGGAATGGGCTCAGTTATGGGGAAAGGCTGGCCCAGTTGGGATTGGTTACACTGGGGGGGGGGGGGGGCAGTTAAGGGGGGGTCACTATATATAAATATATAAGGGGGGCAGTAATGAAATAGAGAAAGTACAGGGAAGAGCGACTAAGCTGATAAAGGGAATGGGCTCAGTTATGGGGAAAGGCTGGCCCAGTTGGGATTGGTTACACTGGGGGGGGGGCAGTTAAGGGGGGGTCACTATATATAAATATATAAGGGGGGGCAGTAATGAAATAGAGAAAGTACAGGGAAGAGCGACTAAGCTGATAAAGGGAATGGGCTCAGTTATGGGGAAAGGCTGGCCCAGTTGGGATTGGTTACACTGGGGGGGGGGGGGTCACTATATATAAATATATAAGGGGGGGCAGTAATGAAATAGAGAAAGTACAGGGAAGAGCGACTAAGCTGATAAAGGGAATGGGCTCAGTTATGGGGAAAGGCTGGCCCAGTTGGGATTGGTTACACTGGGGGGGGGGGGCAGTTAAGGGGGGGTCACTATATATAAATATATAAGGGGGGGCAGTAATGAAATAGAGAAAGTACAGGGAAGAGTGACTAAGCTGATAAAGGGAATGGGCTCAGTTATGGGGAAAGGCTGGCCCAGTTGGGATTGGTTACACTGGGGGGGGGGGCAGTTAAGGGGGGGTCACTATATATAAATATATAAGGGGGGGCAGTAATGAAATAGAGAAAGTACAGGGAAGAGTGACTAAGCTGATAAAGGGAATGGGCTCAGTTATGGGGAAAGGCTGGCCCAGTTGGGATTGGTTACACTGGGGGGGGGGGGCAGTTAAGGGGGGGTCACTATATATAAATATATAAGGGGGGGCAGTAATGAAATAGAGAAAGTACAGGGAAGAGTGACTAAGCTGATAAAGGGAATGGGCTCAGTTATGGGGAAAGGCTGGCCCAGTTGGGATTGGTTACACTGGGGGGGGGGCAGTTAAGGGGGGGTCACTATATATAAATATAGAAGGGGGGTAGGATCACTATATATAAATATATGTAGGGACCCGTAGGGTTAAGCTCCCTATGGCTTTATCCCCTACCTCTTCGAACCTCTATTGTTATTGGGTAAGAGTCCCTGCAGTTGAGTTACAGTTCTAACACTATTCCCTATAGGTTAGTCAGGTTGACCCCTCCCCCTGCTGGCTGATATAGTGCCTAGCAGGAGGGTGTGGCTTCCTCTATGGCTGTGCCCCAAGCAGAGCTCCATGTGAGCCTGGGGGCAGCCTGTAGGCCCCAGAAGCCATTGTGCCCTAGGGCATACCTCCCAACCCTCTCGCTTTTAGCGGGACAGTCCCGATATTTGTGGCACTTCCCGCTGTCCCGGACTCGCTGTTAGATGTCCCGCTTTT
This sequence comes from Xenopus tropicalis, assembly GCF_000004195.4. Lineage (NCBI taxonomy): Eukaryota > Metazoa > Chordata > Amphibia > Anura > Pipidae > Xenopus > Xenopus tropicalis. The sequence continues at coordinate 152,166,229 of NC_030679.2, forward strand.
CAGCTTTGCCATTTAATTGGTTGCTGTGCCTGCTCTGGGAATAAAGCCCCGCCCCCTTAACTCTTCAATCTCCCCTGCTACACTCAAGCTCACAGCCTTACCTTGATGTTTAATTTTCCTGGGAGGGGCATTTGTGAGAGGCAAGGGTTAACTATTGGCATTGGCGGCATCCCTCTCCTGCTCAGTGGGTCAGGGGCTGGGGGGGCTTTTATCAGGCAGAAGAGGCTGCTGGGCAGTTTCACCTTCCCACCCCTAACATATATCTCTCTGGGAATCTCTGGCACAGCATGCAGGGGAATAGGTATCGCTCATGCATAAAATCTAGCAGCCACATACCCCCCAACTGTCCCGCTTTTCATGGCGCATCCCGCTGTCCCGGATAGTTCCATGAATGCGCTGGCTGGGGCCGGACGTTCCGACTTCCCCGGCGGCTTTACTCGTTATGCGGCTCCTTATACAGCGCAACAGGACCGTTTATAAGGGTGCGCCTGTGGGTGGGACGTCATTACGCACGGGCGCAACCATATAAAGGGCCTGTCGCGCTGTATAAGGAGAGGAGCCGCAGACGAAGGAGGAGCTACTGTGGGGGGTAATGTGTATGGGGGGCTACTGTGTATAGGGGGCTACTGTGTATGGGGGCACCTGTGTATGGGGGTACTGTGTATGGGGGGGCTACTGTGTATGGGGGTACTGTGTATGAGGGTACTGTGTATGGGGGGGCTACTGTGGGGGGTACTGTGTATGGGGGGGCTACTGTGTATAGGGGGCTACTGTGTATGGGGGCACCTGTGTATGAGGGTACTGTGTATGGGGGGGCTACTGTGGGGGGTACTGTGTATGGGGGCTACTGTGTATAGGGGGCTACTGTGTATGGGGGCACCTGTGTATGGGGGTACTGTGTATGGGGGGGCTACTGTGTATGGGGGTACTGTGTATGGGGGCACCTGTGTATGAGGGTACTGTGTATGGGGGGGCTACTGTGTATGGGGGTACTGTGTATGGGGGTACTGTGTATGGGGGCTACTGTGTATGGGGGGCTACTGTGTATAGGGGGCTACTGTGTATGGGGGTACTGTGCATGGGGGGCTCCTGTCTATGGGGGTCACCTGTGTATGGGGGTACAGTGTATGGGGGTACTGTGTATGGGGGCTCCTGTGTATGGGGGGCACCTGTGTATGGGGGTACTGTGTATGGGGGGCATCTGTGTATGGGGGGCACCTGTGTATGGGGGGCACTTGTGTATGGGGGTACTGTGTATGGGGGCACCTGTGTATGGGGGTACTGTGTATGGGGGTCACCTGTGTATGGGGGTACAGTGTATGGGGGTACTGTGTATGAGGGCTCCTGTGTATGGGGGGCACCTGTGTATGGGGGGCACCTGTGTATGGGGGGCAAAACTGGTACATAGTTATAACTCACATATAACTGACTGCCTTCTCTCTATATTTGTATTTATATGTAGGAGTTGCTATATTGTTTCCCTTAGGCAGTACAGTATGAGGGTATAGCACATTTGCGTCTGATCCCGCCATTTCATCTATATAAAAGGAGTATTTTTTTTAAAAATGGGGTGTGGTAATTGGGGTGTGGCCACAAAAGTGGGTGTGGTCAAAAATTGCAGTGCTGCGCGCGCCAAAACTTTTTGTCCCTCTTTTCATTTTTCAAATGTTGGGAGGTATGGGCTAGGGGGCCATTGGCCCCAGTGAGGATAAGTAATGGCAGCAGGGTATATAATAGCGGCTGCCGCCCCACCATAGGGGAACGTAAGGGTTAGTACCCCAGGCATAGGATTAACCCCTGAGCCACCGCTGCCTGTAGGGATCTGTTCCAGTAAAGGGCATCCATCTTGGGACTCCCGGCCACTACCTATATATACAGGGACCATACAATAAACTCTGTAATGTGGAACCCACTGGGCTGGTACCGGGGCCTTCTCTCCTTGGGACACGGGGGCCTTCCCTAACCCCACTGGGTATATATATATATATGGGGGTATATAAGGGGCAGAAGGCACAACAGAAGCGCCGCCCCCATTTCATACTCAGGGCCCATTAGCAGGAAACCGGAAGTGAGAGGCCACAGCTTTCCGATATCTCCAGCAGCAAACATGGCGCCCGAGTGTCTCCGCACAGCTCTGCGCATGCGTGTGGGGAAGCGCCTCCCTCTGGCGCGCAGTTATTACTCGGTACTAAGGGGCCTCTCTTTATTGCGTCAGAAGCGGCTCTCCTTAAAAAAACATGTCCTAAGCGGCGATCCGTCTGTCATTGTGTAGGGAGAGCTGAAGTGAGGTATGATGGGTAACGGGTCTCTCCTTCCCTAGTGTGTCCGACTCCTCATCCCCTCCCCCGGGCCCCCCCCCCCCGGGCCCTCCCCCGGGCCCCCCCTACCCCTTACCCGGGCCCCCCCTACCCCTTACCCGGGCCCCCCCTCCCCTCCCCCGGCCCCCCTCCCCCTCCCACCGGGCCCCCTCCCCCCCCTGCCCCCCTGCCCTCCCCCCTGCCCTCCCCCCCCTACCCCCCTTACCCGGGCCCCCCCTACCCCTCCCCCAGGCCCCCTACCCCTCCCCCGGGCCCCCCTGCCCCTTACCCGGGCCCCCCTACCCCTCCCCCATGCCCCCCTACCCCTCCCCCCGGGCCCCCCTGCCCCTCACCCGGGCCCCCCTGCCCCTTACCCGGGCCCCCCCTGCCCCTTACCCCGGGCCCCCCTACCCCTCCCCCAGGCCCCCCTACCCCTCCCCCGGGCCCCCCTACCCCTCCCCCTCCCCCGGCCCCCCCTACCCCTCCCCCAGGCCCCCTACCCCTCCCCCCGGGGCCCCCCCTGCCCCTCCCCCGGGCCCCCCCTGCCCCTTACCCGGGCCCCCTACCCCTCCCCGGGGCCCCCCCTGCCCTCCCCGGGGCCCCCCCTGCCCCTTACCCGGCGCCCCCCTCCCCCGGGCCCCCCCTCCCCCTCCCCCCGGCCCCTCTACCCCTCCCCCGGGCCCCGCCCCTGCCCTCCCCCGGCCCCCCCTACCCCCCTGCCCCCTTAACCCGGGCCCCCCCTGCCCCTTACCCGGCCCCCCCTACCCGGGCCCTCCCCGGGCCCCCCCTTGCCCTCCCCCGGCCCCCCCTACCCCTTACCGGGCCCCCCTACCCCCTCCCCCGGGCCCCCCTACCCCTCCCCCGGGCCCCCCCTACCCCCTCCCCGGGCCCCCCCTACCCCTTACCGGGCCCCCTACCCTTACCGGGCCCCCCTACCCCTACCCCGGGCCCCCCTACCCCCTTACCCGGTTCTATTAGCGGGAAGGAGACTGTTGGGCCGGTTCTGTTAGCGGGAAGGAGACTGTTGGGCCGGTTCTGTTAGCGGGAAGGAGACTGTTGGGCCGGTTCTGTTAGCGGGAAGGAGACTGTTGGGCCGGTTCTGTTAGCGGGAAGGAGACTGTTGGGCCGCGTTCTGTTAGCGGGAAGGAGGACTGTTGGGCGGTTCTGTTAGCGGAAGGAGGACTGTTGGCCGGTTCTGTTAGCGGGAAGGAGACTGTTGGGCCGGTTCTGTTAGCGGGAAGGAGACTGTTGGGCCGGTTCTGTTTGGGAAGGAGACTGGTTTTCTGTTAGCGGGAAGGCAGACTGTTGGGCCGGTTTCTGTTAGCGGGAAGGAGACTGTTGGCCGTTCTGTTAGCGGGAAGGAGACTGTTGGGCCGGTTCTGTTAGCGGGAAGGAGACTGTTGGGCCGGTTCTGTTAGCGGGAAGGAGACTGTTGGGCCGGTTCTGTTAGCGGGAAGGAGACTGTTGGGCCGGTTCTGTTAGTGGGAAGGAGACTGTTGGGCCGCACAGCTGGTTCTGGATGGTAAATAACTGCTTATCTTCCCCTTTAGGAGATGGCGGAACAGAAATCACTTCCTGGGCGGGGCCTTCACACACGTCGCCCCGCCCCCCGGCCGCCTCGGAGCCCAAGTGACATTTATGTCAATACAAAGACTGATTTCCGGGCCCAGTTGGCTCGGTGCCGCCAGCTTCTCGGTGCCGGGGGCTTGAGGGAAGTTCGGGTGCACGGTTTGGGCCTGGCCATTGGGCGAGCCATTAACCTGGCGCTGCAGCTGCAGCTGTCCCACCCCGGCACCCTGCTCCTCTCCCCCAGCACCTCCACCGTGGAACTCACCGACGATCTAGAACCCGAGGGTGGGGAGGACATGGAACCCGGAGCCCGGAACCGGAATAACTCTGCCATTCATATCCGCGTATATCGGCCGCAGGGAGAGTGAGGGGCTGCCCGGGGCAATGGTACTTATGTTCCCTTGGTAACAGCCCTTATTGCCAATGGTGCCAGGGGCAGCGCTGATTGGCCGATCCCCCTGTGGCGCCACATTCTCTCCATGTTGGGACGTCCCTACTTACCATTCCAGCAACCGGACCTGCGCCCAAGCTTGTGGCTTCTGTACCAGCCAATCAGCTGCACCAACGCACACTGAGCATGTGCAGTGCCCCTGACACAGAGGGGGCGGGGGCTCACAGCCACTGCACATGCTCAGAGAGACGCTCAGTAATTCCTGCCTCTTGTGTCAGTCATCCATTAAATCATTCTGGTCATGTGATGTTTCTCTCTACATGGAATGTAAAGGGGGAGGGGCTGGAGTAAAGGGGGAGGGCCTGAGTAGGAATTACAGAGGGGGCTGAGGTGCAGTAAAGGAATGGGGTTGGGGGGGCTGGGTTGAGCTGGAATAAAAGGGGGGGGGGCTGAGGGGGAGTAAAGGAGTGGGGTGGGAGGGGCTGGGGTGGAGTAAAGGGGGAGGGGCTGAGGGAATGGATGGAAAATGGACCCCACACCTCTTCATAAGGACAACTGAGCCCCCTCGGCATTTGCACCATAGCAACCCATTCTGTTGCTAGGGGCCCATAGCGCATTCCAGCTTCTAATGGTGTGTAAAGGGTTAAATCTGCTGCCTGCCCCCCAACTGGGGAAAAGTGGGAGGTCCCAACTGCTCCGGGTTTCCCGTTATGTTTCTTTAGGCTCCGCCTCCACTTACTTAGGGAATAGGTGCGTCAGCCCGTACAGGCTCTATAAAGCACAAATGGTTACCGTGAACTGACCCCGGCAACCGCAGGAGAGATTATGTATCTAATACATAAAATGTAAGTGCAAGGGGTTGCTAGGAGCTTGCCCTGGCAACCACTGTAAATATGTAACAAGTGACTCAGTGAATATATGAAAAATAAACTGACATATCTGTAGCCAGAGTCATTACAGACACATCAGTGTAAGAAAGGGCTATTCAAGTGTAATTGGTTGCTAGGGAGCTACAGGCCCTAGCTCAACTAAAAGGTGACGAATCGATAGTTATTAAGAATGCAGACAAGGGAGGAATGATTGTGGTCATGGATGCCGCAGCCTATAGAACTGAAGCAATGCGGCAGTTAAGGGATATTACCACCTATCAAAAGCTACGTTCAAATCCCTCTATAATCTTTAAGAATGAACTTGAGACATTGGTCTCTAATGCACAGTCTAACGGAGTCATCAGTTTGAGGGTTAAAAACTATTTAATCCCTAGTGAAACAAAAACTCCCATTTTTTATCATCTGCCTAAGGTGCATAAAGTTGAGTGCCCACCGGTGGGGAGGCCCATAGTGTCAGGTATACAGTCTCTTAATGAGAGGTTATCGGAGTATATTGATATTCTATTACAACCTTTGGTTACACGTTTGGCATCTTATGTACAAGACACTAAGCACATTTTACAAATACTTAATGATTGTCAATGGCACTCTTCATATTCTTGGGGCACGGTGGATGTCACATCTCTTTATTCCTGTATCCCACATGATAGGGGTCTACGTGCAGTTTCTTATCATCTGGATAGGTACAGCACGTATGATAGCCTTTTGAAAGACTTTATTTTGGATGCCATTTCTCATTTGTTAACACATAATTTTTTTAAGTTTGATGGTAATTTCTACCTCCAAAGATGTGGGACGTCCATGGGTGCCAAATTTGCGCCATCTTATGCCAACCTCTACATGGGTTGGTGGGAGGAGTCCCACATCTTTGGAGGTGATTCACCTTTTTTGTCTCACGTTGTGGTGTATAAAAGATATGTGGACAATCTTATCTTTATTTGGAAGGACACTGAGAGCACATTCTCACAGTTTGTAGATCATTTGAACAATAATGAGTTGAATTTAAAGTTCACTAGCAATTTTAGCTCTACCAATATCACGTTTTTGGACCTCGAGTTAAGAGGGTTTGGTACACATATTGAGACTGACACATATAGGAAACCATGTTCAGGGAACTCACTTTTGAGGGCAGATTCATGTCACCCTAGTCACCTTTTTAAGGGCATCCCTTTAGGTCAATTTCTTAGATTGAGAAGAAATTGCAGTACGGATGAGGCCTTTGTAAAGCAAGCGTGCCTTTTAAGGGATCGCTTTTTGGAACGGGGCTATACCATGAATCTCCTCATTCCAGCATTTGCAAACTCCTTATGCAAGAGTCGTTTAGATTTACTAACGAGAAAATCAATGGATCGGTTAATAACACAAAAAAACAAGAGAATAACAAAAAAACAATCTGTAAGTAATTTTAATGTTCCTATTTTCATAACGACATACAGTAGACAGTTTTATGAAATAAAAAATGTTATACAGAAATTTCTACCGGTTTTATATAATGATTCTCAACTTGCTTCCGTTTTAAAAAATGGATGTAAGTTTGTTACACGCAGAGCTTCAACTTTGGGAAATGTTCTATCCCCGACAATTTAGAAATCAAAATCAGCTAAATCTACATGGCTCACGACTTGTGGAACATATCAATGTGGCGCACGGAGGTGCATCACTTGTACACATGTCAATTGCTCTGTAGAATTTGTGAGTTCGGTTACCCATAGAACTTTTAAAATGCGATTTTATGCTAATTGCAATACCCATCATGTAGTATATCTATTAACTTGTGCCCGTTGTTCTATTCAGTATGTGGGATGCACAATCCGTTCACTGAAGTGTAGAATGCGGGAGCACATTGGACACATAGTGGCAAAGAATGGAAACAGTCCAGTTTCAAGACATTTTATAAATTGTTGCAATGGGGATGATTCTTTGTTGCAAATCCAAGTAATAGATAGAATCCTTCCAGATGAGAGAGATAGTGATCTATGGACTAGACTTTTAAGAGCAGAAGTTAAATGGATTTTTCTTTTGGGCACTCGCCATCCACATGGTTTAAACTCTGCTTTTGACATTAACTGTTATGTACCTCCTAAATAAGTGGCTATGGTTAATTGCTTGTTTCGTTTGTAATCCCACCTTTTTTCGTTCCTCCTTGATTTCTATTGGTTTTAATTGTGTGATGTCACTAATGCATAGACTATTTAAATCTTTTTTCGTTTGTCCAATATATGCCTATGAATAAGTGCCTAGTGCACGAAACGCGTAAGGCCTCTATGTGTTTTTAAATGGAATGAATAAAGGTTTCTTTTAAATGCCATGGCTGTTCCGAGTGCTGACGAAGCCGTTTTTGCAGCTACCATAACAACCACTACAAGTGCATGGCTAGTTTAGTATTGACCTGATAAAGGTTTAAAAATAAAATCCACCTGAAAATATGCCCAAAACAGAAGCTATCCAATGTGTGATAGGATTGGTACCTGCAAAACATCATATTGTGCAGTTGGTTGCTAGGAACTTAACCTAGCAACCATTACAAACATGTTAAACTAAGTTTTATTTTAAAAAAAGATTTAAATAAATATCCCTGGCGCAGAAATGACCAATCCATGACCTTGTAGGTGAGTAACTGGCTGAGAATGGGGCAAATAGTGAATAAATACCCCCCCCCCCCCACATACCCCTCTGTGCAATCAATAGCATTCAGCTAAAAGCAGCGACATGCAACTCCCTATTGAGGCCACCAGGTGGCAGCACCCACACTGAGAAACCCACATTGACAGACTAATAGCTCCGCCCACACGGGGGGGAGGCCCTTACAATGATTGTTAGTCAATAGCACTTGCCCTAAATCCTCATGGGTGCCCCCCCCCCCCCCCATGTATCTGCCTATAAAGATATTAGATGGAGCCCCCCGGACTGTGTATGATTTTTGCCCTTCTACAGACATCAGGGGCAATTCCAACTCCGGCCTGCAGAGTGTGCAAGAGTTCCCGTAGTTACACCTTATACAATCTGCTAACGAATGGGATAGAGACTGGGGGCTCCCACTTATCCCTATTTACCCCCTGCCCCTTCAGTGGGACCTGGAAATCAAACTGTAAGTACCCCCTGCTCTCTGAGGAATCTGCCCCACTGCCTGCATGTGCCCCCAGCGCCAAACCTGTACCCTATTACCCCTAGGTAACAGGGCGGCTGCTAGTGCAGGTCTATTTGCCCTTTACAGCCCCCCAGGAGAGTGACTGCCATGTAAGTACAGGGGCCCAGAGGGGAAGGGCAAACAGAAATTGCACCACTGCATTTATTGATGGCCACCCCTATGCTCAGGGGCAAATCCCTAACTGGCATTGACCAGCGGCACCAACATGGTGGATATAAACCTGTCCCTTTCCCTTCCCTGCACTGCTGGTTCTGACTCCTGATACAACTCCCCAATATCCATTCATTCCTCATTCTCACTGGGTTTATAGTTATGTGTAACTGTCACTGTGTCTGTCCCTTCCCCTTCCCTGCACTGCTGGTTCTGACTCCTGATACAACTCCCCAATATCCATTCATTCCTCATTCTCACTGGGTTTATAGTTATGTGTAACTGTCACTGTGTCTGTCCCTTTCCCTTCCCTGCACTGCTGGTTCTGACTCCTGATACAACTCCCCAATATCCATTCATCCCTCATTCTCACTGGGTTTATAGTTATGTGTAACTGTCACTGTGTCTGTCCCTTTCCCTTCCCTGCACTGCTGGTTCTGACTCCTGATACAACTCCCCAATACCCATTCATCCCTCATTCTCACTGGGTTTATAGTTATGTGTAACTGTCACTGTGTCTGTCCCTTTCCCTTCCCTGCACTGCTGGTTCTGACTCCTGATACAACTCCCCAATACCCATTCATTCCTCATTCTCACTGGGTTTATAGTTATGTGTAACTGTCACTGTGTCTGTCCCTTTCCCTTCCCTGCACTGCTGGTTCTGACTCCTGATACAACTCCCCAATACCCATTCATTCCTCATTCTCACTGGGTTTATAGTTATGTGTAACTGTCACTGTGTCTGTCCCTTTCCCTTCCCTGCACTGCTGGTTCTGACTCCTGATACAACTCCCCAATACCCATTCATTCCTCATTCTCACTGGGTTTATAGTTATGTGTAACTGTCACTGTGTCTGTCCCTTTCCCTTCCCTGCACTGCTGGTTCTGACTCCTGATACAACTCCCAATACCCATTCATTCCTCATTCTCACTGGGTTTATAGTTATGTGTAACTGTCACTGTGTCTGTCCCTTTCCCTTCCCTGCACTGCTGGTTCTGACTCCTGATACAACTCCCCAATATCCATTCATTCCTCATTCTCACTGGGTTTTAGTTATGTGTAACTGTCACTGTGTCTGTCCCTTTCCCTTCCCTGCACTGCTGGTTCTGACTCCTGATACAACTCCCCAATACCCATTCATCCCTCATTCTCACTGGGTTTATAGTTATGTGTAACTGTCACTGTGTCTGTCCCTTTCCCTTCCCTGCACTGCTGGTTCTGACTCCTGATACAACTCCCCAATACCCATTCATCCTCATTCTCACTGGGTTTATAGTTATGTGTAACTGTCACTGTGTCTGTCCCTTTCCCTTCCCTGCACTGCTGGTTCTGACTCCTGATACAACTCCCCAATACCATTCATTCCTCATTCTCACTGGGTTTATAGTTATGTGTAACTGTCACTGTGTCTGTCCCTTTCCCTTCCCTGCACTGCTGGTTCTGACTCCTGATACAACTCCCCAATATCCATTCATTCCTCATTCTCACTGGGTTTATAGTTATGTGTAACTGTCACTGTGTCTGTCCCTTTCCCTTCCCTGCACTGCTGGTTCTGACTCCTGATACAACTCCCCAATATCCATTTCATTCCTCATCTCTCACTGGGTTTTATAGTTGATGTGTAACCTAGTCACTAACTGGTCTGGTCCCTTTCCCTTCTGCTGCAACTGCTAGGTTCTGACTCCTTGATACAACTCCCCAATACCCATTCATTCCTCGATTACTCACTGGGTTTATTAGTTATGTGTAAACTCGTACACTGTGTCTCTCCCGTTCCATTACCCTGCACATGCTGGTTCTGACTCCTGACTACAACTCCCTATAATCCATTGCATTTCCTCATATCTCACTGATGGCTTATATTAGTTATGTGTAACTTCACGTGTGTCTGCACCTTTCCCTTCCCATGCGACTGCTGGTTCTGACTTCCTGAACAACTCTCCCATACTACTCCATATCATCCCTCATTCTCCAACTGGTTTTATAATGTTTAGTGTAACTGTCACTGTCCCTTTCCCAATCTCCCCATGCGACTAGCTGGTTTCTGAACTCCTGATAACAACTCCCCTAAAATCCTTACCATCCCTTCATACCCTGTGTACCTGCTCCCTTCCCTTCCCTGCACTGCTGGTTCTGACTCCCGATACAACTCCAACCAATAGAAACGAGTTTGTACGAAGTCATAAAGTTTCCGGAGTCTTGAAGTACAAAAAAAAAGCCGAAACTCCCCGCTTGGCCCCGCCCTTCCCTTTCCCCGCCCCCGTTGTTTTCATGCGGTCACGTGGTGGGAGCCAGGCCGACCCCGCCCCCCAGGACAGGACAGACCACGTGACCCCGCGGCCCGGCCGCCATCTTGTTCTGGGTTCCCCGCACACTGAGGAGGTGGCGGAGGCAGCGTGACGTGTCGTGACGTAACGAGAAGTATCGCGACCCGGGCGACAGCTGCAGAGAGACGCACGGAGGGTGGGCGCCGGAGAGGGGCCCCTGTGGCAGCGCGGAGACCGCCGGAAGCGCTGGGGCCTCGGCAGCGACAGAGACGCCTCGGACGGACGCGCAGGGCCTCACGGAGCCGCACAGGCCTCGTACTGAGAGTCGCACCGACCCGCACCGGCCCCGCACCCACACGCACCCACACAGCGCTACTTACCCACACGCCTCAGCCACCCGTACGGGCCGCCCACACGGACTCCCGCAGCGGCCAATGAGAGGCCGAGCTTTCCCCTTGCGCTGATAGGCCTGAGGCGGCCACACACCCTTCTGCCTCTGGGGCCCCCACACACCTACCTGCCTCCTACCCAGGGGCCCCCACACACCTACCTGCCTCCTACCCAGGGGCCCCCACACCCCTATCTGCCTCCTACCCAGGGGCCCCACACCCCTATCTGCCTCCTACCCAGGGGCCCCACACATACAACTCCCTACCCAGGGGCCCCACACATACAACTCCCTACCCAGGGGCCCCACACATACAACTCCCTACCCAGGGGCCCCACAGATACAACTCCCTACCCAGGGGCCCCACACATACAACTCCCTACCCAGGGGCCCCACACATACAACTCCCTACCCAGGGGCCCCACACATACAACTCCCTACCCAGGGGCCCCACACATAAAACTCCCTACCCAGGGGCCCCACACATACAACTCCCTACCCAGGGGCCCCTCAGAAACCCATAACTCCCTGTGTCCTTACCCAGCAGCCCCTCAGAAACCCATAACTCCCTGTATGGTTACCCAGGGGCCTTACATAAAGATCTGACTCCCTGTACCCTTACCCAGTGGCCCCTTAGGAACCTATAACTCCTTGTAGCCATCCCCAGGGGCCCCATATACAGATATCTGCCAGTATCCATAGTTGGGGGCCCATATAGGGGCAATATCCCTAGAGACCCCCCAGCCTTACAGAGGGGACACAAGGCCTTACAGAGGGGCAGTGCTGGTAATTACTGCCCCGCCGGGTGTATACAGGGGCAGATACTGGCACATTAGAATGGCAGGCCAGTGAGCGGGGCACATATATGTAGTATACATGTTTGCACACAGGCTTGACAGGCCACTGTATATCCAAGAGAGATTGTGGGGCAGCTATTGGCCACCCTCTGAGGGCCCCGTATATGGAACCCGGGGAGCGGCGCATTAAGTAGGGAAACCACAGAGGCCTGACCCCCCCCCCCCCATATATATATATATAAGGTATATAGAGAGGGCTATAGTCGCGCCAGGCTGGTACCCAGGGGCATCTGCTGAGAAACACGCACATGTTTACAGGACTGGTACTGTCAGTATATGCACATACGGACCGGGCTGATACACACTGGGACACGCATGGCACCCAGGAGATTGCAGGGTTAATTACATGTAGTATGAGGTGTGAGTAGCAAGCAACAGGAGGGCCGCGTGTAACCCCCCCCCCCAGACTAGCGGCCGGCACGGGGCCCAGCTTGTTCCTCTGAAGCCAAGGGATATTGTGTGAAACTTGCACAGAACTTACTGGGATTGGACCCCCAGGGGCAATAAGATCCTTGTACTGAAGGGCCAACGGCGGCCCCCCTGCAGCTCCTCCCAACCTGCTCATCGCTGCTAGACCGGACAACATTGAGCTCTTAAAGTGACGGCAAGGGACGTTGCGCCAGCGGCACTATAGAAAGGTACGTTGGCTAAAGCACCCACATGTGTGGCAGGGACATGGTATCCATGGGGGGCACCCTATTAACCCACTAGCCCCCCAGCATCACTGACTGGCTGCCCCAGGTTGGGTTAGTAGCGCTATAGGCACATCAGGGTGAGTAAGCGCCCCCTCACTTGCCCTTGCACCCACACACTGGGGCGGATTCTCTGTCCCTTCAACTCACGTGTTAGTAGTGGGGTGCAGGTGTGAGCTAGGGGGGCTCCCCTGCCAGGGATAGGTTGGGCACAGGGTTGGCATATGGCAGTGGGGCCACAGGAAATACCTATAGATGCCTGGTGTAGTGGGTACATGCCATAACCAATCACCCCTCCAGGACCCCTGACCCTCAGATTGGTAACCCCACAAGCTGCACCCAAGCATTCATGACCCCCAGGCCCCTGACCCATAGATATGTGACCCCAACTCCTGCACCCTAGGGTTAGTGACCCCCAGGCCCCTGACCCATAGATATGTGACCCCAACTCCTGCACCCTAGGGTTAGTGACCCCTGACCCATAGATATGTGAGCCCCACAACCTGCACCCTAGGGTTAGTGACCCCCAGGCCCCTGACCCATAGATATGTGACCCCAACTCCTGCACCCTAGGGTTAGTGACCCCCAGGCCCCTGACCCATAGATATGTGACCCCAACTCCTGCACCCTAGGGTTAGTGACCCCTGACCCATAGATATGTGAGCCCCACAACCTGCACCCTAGGGTTAGTGACAGCAGCTTATTTCTGCGGCTGTCAGTCTGTATTGCCATCAGGTTTGTGCCAGCTTGTTAGTGCCAATGTGCCAGCTTGTTAGTGCCAATGTGCCAGCTTGTTAGTGCCAATGTGCCAAGCAAAGGTGCCAATGAGAGAGCAGCACACAAGGTTCGGTTAGATGCCAGTGAGGGGCAGGGCAGTTATGCCTTTCCTACTCCCACCCAGCAGCCCCTCCAGTGGGCAGAAAGACTATAGGAACATTGCTGCTGTGATGATGGGCCAGTCTGCAGGTGCCTGGGGGGCAGGATATAGGGGCCACAGTGCAAGAAGCCCCCCCCCCTGCTGTACCCACTGACCCTCTTTCTCTTTCAGGTACCTGAAGACTGAATCATTATGGCTGCAGAAACCCTAAACTTTGGGCCTGAATGGTGAGTAACATACCCTGCAGCGGGGTTTATATGGGGCCACGGGGGGGGGTATCAGTACAACTGCACCTTTACTGGTGCCTCTTACTGACCCACATACCCACAGCTTTGTGCCCGTATGCCCGTTTCTTGCCTGGCCCTGGGATGTGGGATACAGGGAGATGGTTATGTGACCCCCCCTATACATCCTGTCCTGCTGGGGGGGTCCCATGAAGGTGCCCAGGGAGTGCTTGGTGTGACAGTCCCCTCAGCAGGGCTGGCACCTTATTCCATTGTCAGAGCAGGCACGGGGAGAGAGGCTCGCCCCACTAGCATGTTACCCCCTAAATCTGTGTGTGAATGGGGAACCTACGGGCAGCTGCACCTTTGGGGGGGGCACATGTTTAGCACCTTCAGGACCCAATTGGCACCTTTCCTTTGCTATTATGGGTGGTGGCTGATTTGCTGGCTGCGCTGCCCCCCCCCCATAGAGCAGCGTTTGATTGGGGCAATTTCTCTTGCAGGCTCAGAGCACTATCCAGTGGGGGCTCCGTGGCCTCCCCACCTCCCTCCCCCGCTATGCCAAAGTATAAACTCGCTGAATATCGCTACGGACGAGAGGAGATGTTAGCACTTTATATCAAGGAGAATAAGGTGAGTGCCAACAGGGGGGCGGGTCAAACACCCATATAGTCACTCCCACTTACCCACAATCCCACTTTGCTTGCCCTCACCCCCATCTGCCCTGTGTCGTTAGGTTCCAGAGGAAATGCAGGACAAGGAATTTGCTGTGATTCTCAATGAGGAGCCCCTGCAGCCTCTGGCTCTCCTTCCACTCACCGAGGAGGAGCAGGTAATCACTGGCGCAGCCTGGCGGGGGCACCCATGGGTGGGGGTAATTGGGCAGACTGGGGGTTTGTACTCATTCTCACTCCTCTCTTTGCAGAGAAACTTCTCCTTGTCAGTGAACAGTGTTCCAGTACTTAGATTAATGGGCAAAGGGGCAGCGCCGCCAACCAGTGGGGCAGCAAGAGGCAGGGGCACTGCCCGCGGAAGAGGTAATGGCGAGTTGGGTGCAGGGGGGACGCAGGGGCTCAGCGGCTGGAAGGCTGCACTACAGGCTCACTTACCTGCTTTTTGTGCTTTGCAGGGCGAGGCCGCGGGGATTCCGCTCTGTACCCACGAACGCTCGACGACCAGGACCCCGGATTTAGCCGGGGCGGCCGAGAGATTCACCGGAGCCAAAGTTGGGACGACAGGTGAAAGGGATTTGTTAACTTTTTGACATTCACTAACAGTGTAAATGTGCCGGGGGCATTGATTGGCTCCTACTGCGCCCCCCTCTGTGTGAGCCGATACTGGGCAGAGCGACATTCACTGGCAGGGGAAATGTGCCGGGGGCATTGATTGGCTCCCACTGCGCCCCCCTCTGTGTGAGCCGATACTGGGCAGAGCGACATTCACTGGCAGGGGAAATGTGCCGGGGGCATTGATTGGCTCCCACTGCGCCCCCCTCTGTGTGAGCCGATACTGGGCAGAGCGACATTCACTGGCAGGGGAAATGTGCCGGGGGCATTGATTGGCTCCCACTGCGCCCCCTCTGTGTGAGCCGATACTGAGCGACGTTCGCTGGCAGGGGAAATGTGCCGGGGGCATTGATTGGCTCCCACTGCGCCCCCCTCTGTGTGAGCCGTTACTGAGCGACGTTCGCTGGCAGGGGAAATGTGCCGGGGGCATTGATTGGCTCCCACTGCGCCCCCTCTGTGTGAGCCGATACTGAGCGACGTTCGCTGGCAGGGGAAATGTGCCGGGGGCATTGATTGGCTCCCACTGCGCCCCCCTCTGTGTGAGCCGATACTGAGCGACGTTCGCTGGCAGGGGAAATGTGCCGGGGGCATTGATTGGCTCCCACTGCGCCCCCTCTGTGTGAGCTGATACTGGGCAGAGCAACTGGCAGGGGAAATGTGCCGGGGGCATTGATTGGCTCCCACTGCGCCCCCTCTGTGTGAGCTGATACTGGGCAGAGCAACTGGCAGGGGAAATGTGCCGGGGGCATTGATTGGCAGAGTTGGATGTTGGAATATGGTTTTGCTCACCAACTTTTCTCATTGCAGGGGGGAGCGGAGGTTTGAGAAGCCAATTCGGCGAGAGGCTGGTAAGTAATTTCCTGTGCCTGAGCTCTGAGAGCGAGTCCCCTCTGGGCCACCGTAGCCCGATTTCCCTCCTCAGCCAGACGCAGCCCCCCCCCCCCCCCATCCCATGGAACGTAGAGACATAAGCTCAGCACTAAGAGCGAGTACTCTCTGGGCCACCGTAGCCCTTGTAACTAATCACTTCAGCCCTTGGGCCCCACTCTCGCCCATATCCAGAGACTTCCCTCCTCAGCCAGTCCCAACCCCCCCCCCATCCCATGGAATGTAGAGGTGCCCCTGCGTCCCATTGCTGCCCCTCGCTGCTGCCCCTGCTTCCCATTGCTGCCCCTGCTTCCCATTGCTGCCCCTGCGTCCCATTGCTGCCCCTGCGTCCCATTGCTGCCCCTGCGTCCCATTGCTGCCCCTGCGTCCCATTGCTGCCCCTGCGTCTCATTGCTGCCCCTGCGTCTCATTGCTGCCCCTGCGTCCCATTGCTGCCCCTGCGTCCCATTGCTGCCCCTGCGTCTCATTGCTGCCCCTGCGTCTCATTGCTGCCCCTGCGTCTCATTGCTGCCCCTGCGTCCCATTGCTGCCCCTGCGTCCCATTGCTGCCCCTGCGTCCATTGCTGCCCCTGCGTCCCATTGCATTGCTGCCCCTGCGTCCCATTGCTGCCCCTGCGTCCCATTGCTGCCCCTGCGTCCCATTGCTGCCCCTGCGTCCCATTGCTGCCCCTGCTTCCCATTGCTGCCCCTGCTTCCCATTGCTGCCCCTGCTTCCCATTGCTGCCCCTCGCTGCTGCCCCTGCGTCCCATTGCTGCCCCTGCGTCCCATTGCTGCCCCTGCGTCCCATTGCTGCCCCTGCGTCCCATTGCTGCCCCTGCGTCCCATTGCTGCCCCTGCGTCTCATTGCTGCCCTGCTTCCCATTGCTGCCCCTGCGTCTCATTGCTGCCCCTGCGTCCCATTGCTGCCCCTGCTTCCCATTGCTGCCCCTGCGTCTCATTGCTGCCCCTGCTTCCCATTGCTGCCCCTGCGTCCCATTGCTGCCCCTGCGTCCCATTGCTGCCCCTGCGTCCCATTGCTGCCCCTGCTTCCCATTGCTGCCCCTGCGTCTCATTGCTGCCCCTGCTTCCCATTGCTGCCCCTCTCTGCATGAATGCACTCAGCTTTCCTTTCTGTATTTTGTTCAGTCCGCGTTGGGTTCGAAGAGCCCGCGGCCCCCTCTCGGAAGGAGTTTGCCCGGTCAGACAGTGACAACTGGCGCACTCTGAGAGAAGGGCAAGAGGAAGACGAGGATGGCAACTGGAGGCTGGCCGTGACCAGGAGGGACGAGAGGTGGAGATCGACCAGTCCCGGTGCCAACAGCGGAGGTGGGTGTTTGGCCCCGCCCTTTCCCTACCCTCTGTGCCCGTTGGTCGTGCTGCTAATCCCCTGCCCTCATTGCTCCCAGAGAGTCCGCGCTCTGCCGGTTGGAGGGATCACGGGGAACGGCGACGAAAGTTCGATTTCGAAATGGTGCGCGAGGAAAGTGGCTCTGCACCCCGTTCCGGTGGGCGCTCAGGGGACGGGCATGATGACGAGAGGGACGGCCTCCCCGAGTGGTGCATGGAAGACGAAGACGACGAGATGGGAACTTTTGATTCCTCTGGGGCTTTCTTGTCCTTTAAGGTTGGTAACTGGGGGGAATTACTGGGGCCTGGGGGGTGAGGGCCAATGGGAACATGGCTTGTGGCACTCACTCTGGGATTGGACATGGAGGAAGTTGCTCGTGTGTGTGGGTGGAGCCTCGGCTGCTGAGCTCACACATTACCTACTTTTCCTACAGAAGAGCCCTAAAGAGACCATCTTAGAGGAGCAAGAGTTGGAGTTCCAGGGAGTGGAGGAAGAAGAGAGTAAGGAGGAGGGAGCTGAAAGGCTTGAAGGTACATCTCTCTCATTTCTGGGGGGTTACAAGGCTACTGACCCCCTGTACCTATCCCTGCTGATGGTACAGCCCTCACTTAGGGGGCCACAGGGTTAGCAGTGCTACTGACCCCCTGTACCTATCCCTGCTGATGGTACAGCCCTCACTTAGGGGGCCACAGGGTTAGCAGTGCTACTGACCCCCTATACCTATCCCTGCAAGATGGTACAGCCCTCACTTAGGGGGCCACAGGGTTAGCAGTGCTACTGACCCCCCTATATCTATCCCTGCATATGGCACATCCCTAAGTTTTGGGGGTCACAGGGTTAGCAGGGCTACTGACCCCCTATATCTATCCCTGCAAGATGGTATGTCCCTCAGTTCTGGGGTCACAGGGTTAGCAGTGCTACTGACCCCCCTATATCTATCCCTGCAAGATGGTACAGCCCTCACTTAGGGGGCCACAGGGTTAGCAGTGCTACTGACCCCCTATACCTATCCCTGCAAGATGGTACAGCCCTCACTTAGGGGGCCACAGGGTTAGCAGTGCTACTGACCCCCTATATCTATCCCTGCAAGATGGTATGTCCCTCAGTTCTGGGATCACAGGGTTATCAACGCTACTGACCCCCCTATATCTATCCCTGCAAGATGGTATGTCCCTCAGTTCTGGGGTCACAGGGTTAGCATGGCTACTGACCCCCCTATATCTTTCCCTGCAAGATGGTATGTCCCTCAGTTCTGGGGTCACAGGGTTAGCAACGCTACTGACCCCCCTATATCTATTCCTGCAAGATGGTATGTCCCTCAGTTCTGGGGTCACAGGGTTAGCATCGCTACTGACCCCCTATATCTATTCCTGCAAGATGGTATGTCCCTCAGTTCTGGGGTCACAGGGTTAGCATCGCTACTGACCCCCTATATCTATCCCTGCAAGATGGTATGTCCCTCAGTTCTGGGGTCACAGGGTTAGCAGGGCTACTGACCCCCCTATATCTATCCCTGCAAGATGGTATGTCCCTCAGTTCTGGGGTCACAGGGTTATCAACGCTACTGACCCCCCTATATCTATCCCTGCAAGATGGTATGTCCCTCAGTTCTGGGGTCACAGGGTTAGCAACGCTACTGACCCCCCTATATCTATCCCTGCAAGATGGTATGTCCCTCAGTTCTGGGGTTTCAGGGTTAGCAACGCTACTGACCCCCCTATATCTATTCCTGCAAGATGGTATGTCCCTCAGTTCTGGGGTCACAGGGTTAGCAGGGCTACTGACCCCCCTATATCTATTCCTGCAAGATGGTATGTCCCTCAGTTCTGGGGTCACAGGGTTAGCAGGGCTACTGACCCCCTATATCTATCCCTGCAAGATGGTATGTCCCTCAGTTCTGGGGTCACAGGGTTAGCAACGCTACTGACCCCCCTATATCTATCCCTGCAAGATGGTATGTCCCTCAGTTCTGGGGTCACAGGGTTAGCAGGGCTACTGACCCCCCTATATCTATCCCTGCAAGATGGTATGTCCCTCAGTTCTGGGGTCACAGGGTTAGCATCGCTACTGACCCCCTGTATCTATTCCTGCAAGATGGTATGTCCCTCAGTTCTGGGGTCACAGGGTTAGCAACGCTACTGACCCCCCTATATCTGTCCCTGCAAGATGGTATGTCCCTCAGTTCTGGGGTCACAGGGTTAGCAACGCTACTGACCCCCCTATATCTGTCCCTGCAAGATGGTATGTCCCTCAGTTCTGGGGTCACAGGGTTAGCAACGCTACTGACCCCCCTATATCTGTCCCTGCAAGATGGTATGTCCCTCAGTTCTGGGGTCACAGGGTTAGCATCGCTACTGACCCCCTGTATCTATTCCTGCAAGATGGTATGTCCCTCAGTTCTGGGGTCACAGGGTTAGCAACGCTACTGACCCCCCTATATCTGTCCCTGCAAGATGGTATGTCCCTCAGTTCTGGGGTCACAGGGTTAGCAACGCTACTGACCCCCCTATATCTGTCCCTGCAAGATGGTATGTCCCTCAGTTCTGGGGTCACAGGGTTAGCAACGCTACTGACCCCCCTATATCTGTCCCTGCAAGATGGTATGTCCCTCAGTTCTGGGGTCACAGGGTTAGCAACGCTACTGACCCCCCTATATCTATCCCTGCAGATGAAGATTCCTCTGTTCCCCATGAAGATGCAGTCCCGGACGTTGTTCCCACCCCTTCTGAGCCCCCCAATCTAATATGGGGCGGGGCTCTGTATGCCGATGAGGAAGGAGATAGATGCCCTGAAGTGCCCCCTGCTGATGGAGAAGAGGCGGTGCAGGGAGAGAAGCAGCAGGGACCAGGAGAGGAAGGTGTGTAACGCTGAGTGGGTGCTTGGTACCCCAATATCACTGTAGCACCACTAATTGTGCCCTCCTTCCCTCTCAGGTGACCCTGGAACCTTCATACCCCCGTCCCTGTCCCCTCTCGCCACCCTCCCTCCTCCCTCCTCGTCCCCCCCAGTTGCTGCTACTGAATTCTCTGTGGGGGATCCAGAGGAGGATGAAGGAATGAAGCATCTCCAGCAGGTAATGGCAGGTTCCCCAATATCCCTACGGGGTCTGTCGCCTTTCCTGCCCCCCTATAGTGTAACTCACTGTCTCCCTCTGCTGGCAGGAGGCGGAGAAACTGGTGGCTTCCCTACAAGACTCCTCCCTAGAGGAAGATGGCTTCTCCTCGGCTCGCTCTCACAGTGCTGCTGCCCTCCCGCTGTCCCACGAAGCTGCAATGAAATGGTTCTACAAGGATCCCCAGGGGGAGATACAGGGTAAGTGCCTTCCTGCCCCTTTCCCAGAATGCATACAGGGCTGCGCTGTGTGCCCCCCCCCCCATTGGCTGTACAGCGGGTATTGGGCTCACTTGCCCCCTTTCTCCCTAGGTCCATTCACCACGCAGGAGATGGCAGAGTGGTGCCAGGCTGGTTACTTCACCATGTCCCTGTTGGTGAAACGAGGCTGTGATGAGGGGTTTCAGCCCCTCGGGGAAGTCATCAAGATGTGGGGGCGCGTTCCCTTCGCACCGGGACCCTCCCCTCCGCCCCTGCTGGTAAGGACTAGTCCATATGTATGTAAGGATTGTGGCTTATGGTAGGCTACAGGCTGTGCCACTCTGCACACCCATGCACTTAGTCCTCTTTAGATACAGGTACTGTTTTATTATTACTGAGAAAAGGGAATCATTTAACCATGAAATAAACCCAATAGGGCTGTTCTGCCCCCAATAAGGGGTAATTATATCTTAGTTGGGATCAAGTACAGGTACTGTTTTATTATTACAGAGAAAAGGGAATCATTTAACCATTAAATAAACCCAATAGGGCTGTTCTGCCCCAATAAGGGGTAATTATATCTTAGTTGGGATCAATTACAGGTACTGTTTTATTATTACAGAGAAAAGGGAATCATTTAACCATGAAATAAACCCAATAGGGCTGTTCTGCCCCAATAAGGGGTAATTATATCTTAGTTGGGATCAAGTACAGGTACTGTTTTATTATTACAGAGAAAAGGGAATCATTTAACCATTAAATAAACCCAATAGGGCTGTTCTGCCCCAATAAGGGGTAATTATATCTTGGTTGGGATCAAGTACAGGTACTGTTTTATTATTACAGAGAAAAGGGAATCATTTAACCATTAAATAAACCCAATAGGGCTGTTCTGCCCCCAATAAGGGGTAATTATATCTTAGTTGGGATCAAGTACAGGTACTGTTTTATTATTACAGAGAAAAGGGAATCATTTAACCATTAAATAAACCCAATAGGGCTGTTCTGCCCCAATAAGGGGTAATTATATCTTAGTTGGGATCAAGTACAGGTACTGTTTTATTATTACAGAGAAAAGGGAATCATTTAACCATGGGGGGGGGGGTTACTTGCCCCCACTGTCCCTGTTAGGACTGAGTATGTGCCAGGCTGTACTGAGAGGGGCTTGCACACAGTAAGGGGGGCACTTACCTACGCGTACTGTTATTTATTGCGCAGAGTAATATCGATCAGCAGTGTTTGAAGAAGCAGCAGGAATTAGCTCTGTACCAGCAGCTGCAGCACCAGTACCTGCTCCAACTCATTAACAGGTAATAGTAACAATAACCTGTGTCTCACTGCCGGTCTGTAGCGCCCCCACACCCACCCGCTGGGGGGGGCCCACAGTAGGGCTTAGGTTTGTATATGGGAACTGGGTATTTTGGGGGGGGTTTCCATTGATGTTTGTAACTCTTTGTGCTCCTCGCAGGCAGCAGTACCCCCAAAAGTCTGGAGATCTGACTCCTCAGCAGCAGCAGCAATTGGCGCTTTTCCTGCAGCAGCTGAACCCCTCAAAATCCAGGTAGGACCCGTGCCAGGGTACAGTTAGCCCAGGGGACTACTGCCCAGTCTGTGGCCAGTACTGCCCCACCCCCAGGCATTAAAGCGTCACACCTTCCTCTCTTTCTATGTCTAGAACATCCGAGGCTGCTCTCCTCCCCTCTATGAATAGATCTCTCTCTGTGCCAGACACTGGATCCCTGTGGGATCTCCATACCTCAGCTACGCAGACTTCAGGTGAGCTGCTGCCTCTCCACTTGGCTACTGATCAGCTACGGGCCAGTAACTCACTCACTTGACTTTCTTCTCATTATATAGGTGGGGACCCTGCACTGTGGGACCTCCCTGCTACAGCTGCATCTCAGGGGCCAACATTGGAACAGCAGCTGCAACTGCATCAGAAGGTAGGCTTGGGTCAGGCATACAGAGGGTCAGTCAGTAGAGATAGTGACCCCCCCCCACACCCCATAAAGAGACCCCTTACAGTAGCAAAAGTCAGCAGCTGGAGGCTAGCGGGGGCTGTGGGCGGGGGCTTTTAATGCAGCTACAGTGTTATATACAGGGCTATACCATGAGGGGCTATGGGGGGGGGGTTGCGATATTCAGGGCTATATCATTATACCCTGATTGCTATGCTTGTGACTGCTCTAGGCTACGGGGGCAATTATAGGGGGCATTGTGGCTACTCTAGGCTACGGGGGCAATTATAGGGGGCCTTGTGACTGCTCTAGGCTACAGGGGCAATTATAGGGGGCCTTGTGACTGCTCTAGGCTGTGTGGGCAATCATAGGGGGCCTTGTGACTGCTCTAGGCTATGGGGGCAATTATAGGGGGCCTTGTGGCTACTGTAGGCTGTGTGGGCAATCATAGGGGGCCTTGTGACTGCTCTAGGCTATGGGGGCAATTATAGGGGGCCTTGTGGCTACTGTAGGCTGTGGGGGCAATCATAGGGGGCCTTGTGACTGCTCTAGGCTATGGGGGCAATTATAGGGGGCCTTGTGGCTACTGTAGGCTGTGGGGGCAATCATAGGGGGCCTTGTGACTGCTCTAGGCTACGGGGGGCTACTGACCGTCTCTTCGGTGCTGCTTTTAGCTGCAGGAGCGCCGAGATGCAGAACTCAGGGCCAAGAGGGAGGAGGAGGAGAGAAAGAGGAGAGAGGAGAAGAGGCGACAGGAAGAGCAGAAGCGGCGGGAGGAAGAGGAAATCTACAGGCGGAAGCAGCAGGTATCAGTCTGGGCTCCGCTGCCTTAGTGCCGCCAATTCCTTGCCTCTCAGGAGACGCGGCCAATAACCGCAGCCTTCAGTTAGGCGTGACTTACCCTTTATTCCGCTGTCTCCCTTTCCTGTAGTGCCGCCAATTCCTTGCCTCTCAGGAGACGCGGCCAATAACCGCAGCCTTCAGTTGGGCGTGACTTACCCTTTATTCCGCTGTCTCCCTTTCCTGTAGTGCCGCCAATTCCTTGCCTCTCAGGAGACGCGGCCAATAACCGCAGCCTTCAGTTGGGCGTGACTTACCCTTTATTCCGCTGTCTCCCTTTCCTGTAGTGCCGCCAGTTCCTTGCCTCTCAGGGAACGCGGCCAATAACCGCAGCCTTCAGTTGGGCGTGACTTACCCTTTATTCCACTGTCTCCCTTTCCTGTAGTGCCGCCAGTTCCTTGCCTCTCAGGAGACGCGGCCAATAACCGCAGCCTTCAGTTGGGCGTGACTTACCCTTTATTCCGCTGTCTCCCTTTCCTGTAGTGCCGCCAGCAGCAAGAACTGCTCCTGAAACTTCTCCAGCAGAGCGGCCAACCCTCACCCCCGGCTGTATGGGGGTCCCACGGGAAGGGGCTCTCTCTCAAAGCCATGCTGGAGATGCAAGAGAGGGAGGGGCAGCTTCTCAAGCAGAGAGGGCAGCCGTCAAGGCAAGGGGTAAGTGTAAGGCACTTGGGGGGGCAGAAAATCCCCAAAGAGCCAATAGGGGGGTCCCTAAGTTATCATTCTCCATGTTTTTTCTTCTTCCTTCCTCCTTTTTAGCATGGGGGTCTGGGATTGACTAATGCTTCTGTCCTGCCCTCCCAGTGGGGGGCCGACTCCGGCTCACTTTGGGGTGGGCCCGACAAGAGCCTTTGGGACGATGGTGTCAAATCTGGAGCTGGTTCCAGGGGGCTACGCAACAGCAGGAGCAGCCCGTCCCTCACGTAAGTTAATGTCTGCCCTCTTGCCCCAGCACATGTGACCTGTGGCCCCTTATAGTGAATAAAGTGCTACCTATTGTAACATATAGGGATATTATAAGCCCCCGAGGGGTCCCTTATAATATATAGTGAATAAAGTGCCCCCTATTGTAACATATAGGGATATTATAAGCCCCCGAGGAGTTCCTTATAATATATAGTGAATAAAGTGCCCCCTATTGTAACATATAGGGATATTATAAGCCCCCGAGGGGTCCCTTATAATTAGTGAATAAAGTGCCCCCTATTGTAACATATAGGGATATTATAAGCCCCCGAGGAGTTCCTTATAATATATAGTGAATAAAGTGCCCCCTATTGTAACATATAGGGATATTATAAGCCCCCGAGGGGTTCCTTATAATATATAGTGAATAAAGTGCCCCCTATTGTAACATATAGGGATATTATAGGTCCCCGAGGGGTTCCTTATAATATATAGTGAATAAAGTGCCCCCTATTGTAACATATAGGGATATTATAAGCCCCCGAGGGGTTCCTTATAATATATAGTGAATAAAGTACCCCCTATTGTAACATATAGGGATATTATAGGTCCCCGAGGGGTTCCTTATAATATATAGTGAATAAAGTGCCCCCTATTGTAACATATAGGGATATTATAAGTCCCCGAGGGGTTCCTTATAATATATAGTGAATAAAGTGCCCCCTATTGTAACATATAGGGATATTATAAGCTCCCGAAGAGTTCCTTATAATATATAGTGAATAAAGTACCCCCTATTGTAACATATAGGGATATTATAAGCTCCCGAGGAGTTCCTTATAATATATAGTGAATAAAGTGCCCCCTATTGTAACATATAGGGATATTATAAGCCCCCGAGGGGTTCCTTATAATATATAGTGAATAAAGTGCCCTCTATTGCAACATATAGGGATATTATAAGCCCCCGAGGAGTTCCTTATAATATATAGTGAATAAAGTGCCCCCTATTGTAACATATAGGGATATTATAAGCCCCCGAGGAGTTCCTTATAATATATAGTGAATAAAGTGCCCCCTATTGTAACATAGAGGGATATTATAAGCCCCCGAGGGGTTCCTTATAATATATAGTGAATAAAGTGCCCCCTATTGTAACATAGAGGGATATTATAAGTCACAGAGGGGTTCCTTGACCACACAATTGGACGATGCCGAAGGCCATGGAACTCTGAGGTGACTTCTATTATAAGTTTTAGTGAGTCATGTGACATCAGAAATGACATCACTAAGATCTAATTATAACTGACGACATCACAAAGTACCGTTTATAAGGATATCGGTTACATAGGGAAATGACTAAACCGTACATGATATAAATATATATGCGCCAGCGTTGTTACCCCTGTTATTACCCCCCAGGGATACGTACGCCGCCTCCGCTCGCCGTAAGAAAACAGAAGAGGAAGAGAAGCTCCTGAAACTCCTGCAGGGATTCAAACCGTCTGATGGTTTCACTCAGTGGTGTGAGCAGATGTTGCACATCCTCAACACATCCAACAACCTGGACGGTGAGTTTATATTGGCCCCGGGGCCCTGCATGACTCCCTAATGCAACTGCCTCCTCCTCGCCCCCCCATGGGCAGATCTGTGTGCTTATTGCCCCCCTGTGTCTCCCCCATGCAGTCCCTACGTTGGTGGCCATTCTGAAGGAGCTGGAGTCGCCCTACGATGTTCACGATTATATTCGATCCTGTCTGGGAGAGACTCTCGAAGCCAAAGAATTCGCTAAACAATTCCTCGAACGGAGAGCAAAGTACAAAGCCAGCCAGAGGCAACAGGTGAGCCCCTCGTTCTTATCAGCCCCCCCCCCACTCGGTACCAGATCCAGTCTGGCCCAGTGTTTATATTGCCATGGAGTTTGTATACGGCCTTATCATATACAGGGAGCAAAGTTCCCTCCATTCCTCCGCCGCTCCCATCTGGCTCATTCAGCCCGGGGAGCGACACAGGGAGCCATGATAGCACCTCCCTTCCCCTTGTACGGTGGCCTACAGGTCCCAATTGCATCCAGCTACCAGCAGTGGGGCTGTAATAACAGCTTCATTTCTTGTATATACAGTCCTGTGCTGTTCATTGGTTGCTCAGCTGGGCGTGGCTTAGTGTGGGGGATGTATAACAATATGCTGGGCAGTTGGGTTGGTTCCGGTACTTAGTTCTGTTCTGGGTTCTGTATATACACAGCTCAGTCTGGCCCAGTGTTTATATTGCCAAGGAGTTTGTATACGGCCTTATCATATACAGGGAGCAAAGTTCCCTCCATTCCTCCGCCGCTCCCCTCTGGCTCATTCAGCCCGGGAAGGGACACGGGGAGCCATGATAGCACCTCCCTTCCTCTTGTACGGTGGCCTACAGGTCCCAGTTGCATCCGGCTACCAGCAGTGGGGCTGTAATAACTGCTTCATTTCCTGCTACAGTCCTGCGATGTTCATTGGTTGCTCAGCTGGGCGTGGCTTAGTGTGGGGGATGTATAACAATATGCTGGGCAGTTGGGTTGGTCCTGTATTGCAGCCTATAAACTCTCTGTGTCCTTCCAGGTTCAGGAATCTGCCTGGCTGACCCCCTCCATGTTCCCGTCGTCCCAGAATTCCAAGCCAAGCGCGTACGATACACAAAGCAACAAAATGAAGCGGAGGATCCATATGTTACACTCAGACCCCAGCATTTTGGGTACGTTTGCTGCCATTGGCCCAGCCTGTGCCCCCAAGTGTTTATCCTCTTGGCATTGGCCAGTTTGCCTACTGAGGGGTGACTGCACTGCTGCCCATTGTTTGTCACTTATGGCTCAGCATGTAGCGCACTCAGAGCTCTATGGCGCCCTCTGTTGCCATGAATGGGAAATGCAGAACTGCCACAGGCAGCAGGGGGCGACCTTGGGTGCGTTCTCGTTTACCACTAAAGCACTGCCTCTCTCTTTGCAGGTTACTCCCTCCATGGCTCCCCCAATGAAATGGAAGCCATCGATGACTACTGAGGAGACGTCGATTTCCCTGACGCCATTTTTAATTTCAATTGCCGCCCACCAGCGGCGCTTAATGCACTGCAACTCTTCCCCTCCCTCTGCAAGAGGCGTAGGGGCTGATAGACTGGGAGAGAAAAGGGGGTACTCGGTATCTCAGCCAGAGCCAGGGAGGAGGGGGGCGGAGCTACAAACAAGGGGAAACCCCCCCCAGTCTCCTCCCCCCGCTCCCCAAAACACGATGCACTCATTTTAAAGCACCTTAAGAAAATGCACTTTACAGAAACTGATCAAAAATTTTGAACTTATTCCTTTTTCCTTTTTTGGGTTTTTTTTTTCGTTGATATTTTTGTTCAGTTTTTTTTGTTGTTTTTTTTATAGAAAACTTTTGAAAACCATCCGAAAAAGGAGGGAAAAACTGGATCTCGCGACTTTTCGACTGTTTATTAATCGTTTGACGTTATCGTTGCATTTTTTTTTATTTTATGACTTTTTTTAACTTTTGACAGTTTCTGACTTTGTTTTTGTTTTTTTTGTATCCAAAAGTGAAGTTTTTCGGGCAAAAAAAAAAAACTATTAAAAGAAAATTATTTTGAAAAAAGAAAAATGCAGCCAAAAAACACTTATTTTTTTGTTAAGTCTTTTTTCCTCGAAATCTATTTTTGTTTAGAAAAAAGAAGAAAAAAAAAAAAAAAAGAAATGGAAAAAATCCTAAAAAGAAAAAAAAAAAAAACCAGCTTCGATTTTTTTGCGCTTTTTGTTTTTTTAGCAAAGTGGAAGAATTCTGCTTGGAGAACAAGCGGTTAATCCATCAAAACTTGAAAGAATGCACTTATTTAGCTATCGGGGGGGGAATATCTGCATTTTAATGGTTCATTTTTGCACAGAGAAAAAAACATTTGTTTTTGGTAAAAAAAAGAAAAACTGCTAAAAAAAAAAACTGTCTCCCCGCCCCCCCAGCTTGGGAACCGCCCCTCTGAAGGACTGTTTCTTTCCGAGGCCCCTCCCCCTGATCCTGTGAAGGAAGTGAAACCACAGCGGGAGCGACTACCCCGACAGCCTATAGAGCGCCTCCTGCGCCCGGAGGGGGCGTGGCTACAATTCTCCGGGGGGGAAAAAGGACTGAATATCGCTTTTTTTTTTTTAAAGGGACTGATTGGTCGGTGCGGTACCTGCTCACTTTGCCCCGCCCCCGACTGTTGTTTTTTTTTTTGTTTGTGTTTTAATCCTGCTTTTGTTTACAAATGTCCCGAAGAGTGGACGCCATTGCTAACAATGGAACAGTGGGCGGGTCCTCCGCCCGAAGCTACAGACAGAACTTGCCCCCCAGAGGGCGGGGCATCTGGAGAAAGCATTTTTTATTGGGCGTCCGGTGCAATTTGCCTTAATTTCGACGTGGAAACTCGACGCCGCCCGAAGCGCAAAGATCCCCTTTACGGACATATTGGGAGCGGCCCACGCGGACGTGTCTGCCCCTCGTTAGCGACACTCGTCTGTCCCACCGGGAGCCGTGGGGCTCAGACCAACGTGAAAATGTGACTGGCGACTCCCAGAGACCTCGCAGAACTGGAGTCCCAACCCGAGCAGTGTTTCTGGCCCAATCGGCCACTGACTTGTTGCTATTGCGAGACTCGCCCACCGGCGCTGGCCCCTCCCCCGAGGATCCTGGCGGCCGCGTGTTGTGTAAATAGGACTTGCAGCAAAGGAAACGCTAATTTGCCGAAATCCGGCAGTTTTATGCCTAAAAACGATGCTCATTTCTTTGTTTTTTTTTGTTGTTGCCGTGGGTTTCATGTGTATCTTTGCCACACGAATGTATTAGGGCAGGAGCTGGCATCCAGCAACGTTACTGCCACTGTTGCCCCGCGGGTGGGCGAGGTGTTGCCCTGTAGGGGGAAATGTACATAGTTGGGGGGCCCCCGGGTATTGGGGCGCCCCTGCAATCGCAGAGTGTATAGAAATGAGGGGAATTTTCCTTTGTGTTCTGTGCTGAATGTAACACGTTTGTACATAGCCACACCCCCTCACTGTCCTGTGCGGGGCTGGGAATAGCCACACCCCCTTGTAAATAGCCACTCCCCCCCAAGCCACCTCCTATTCCAGCCCTGTGTCCCAGTGTGGGTTTATACCCCTAAATAGCGCCCTGGGGCCGCCTGTGTGTGTATAGGGCGGCCATATTGTGCTGTATGGGGGGTATGAAGTCACACGTGTGGGCGTGTCTGTGTGATGTAAATAAACCTGTTCATGTGTTTGCACCCCTTTATCTGCATTCAATTGTGGGGGTTCAGCAGCCCCTTTATCATTTTATGTGACCCCCCAACAATCTTAAAGTCTGAACCAATCAGAATTAGGTGAAGTGGAAATAGTCACAGTCGACCAATCAGATCAGCTTACTGATTGGTCTCTAGGCCCGGAGCCCCGCCCCCGAGTAACTCGATTTAGATTTCAGGGAGGGGTCGGTCCGACTGTTTAGTTCTGGTTTCAATTGATACAAAATGTTGTGAATCCCGGCCGTGTGCGTATGGGGGGGGGTTGGTGTATATGGGGGTACACTCCCCCTCCCCCCCCTGTACGTACCGGCCCGTTCCATTCTCTCTCATGATATTTTGCCTTATTTTTCAGTATTAAAGGTTTGAAGTGAACTGAGCTGCACCGTGTGTTTGGCGCAAGCCCGGCCCCGCCCCCGACACGCCCAGCAGAGGCGGGCACTAGTGCAGCGCGGGGGCGGTCCCTTTTTGTTTCAATGCTGCGGATTTGGGGGGAGCTTTGCGTCTCACCTTTTGTTCCATTTTGTTGTCGTTGTGTTTCCCATAATGATAAATACCTGTATGCAAAGCAACCGCCTCGCTGGTGTTTCACTAAAGGGATTGTGGGAAATTCTGGGGAGGCGGCGAGTGTAGCGGAGGCTGTTGTGCCCCGTTTATTGGCTGAGTGGGGTTCCTTCTCCAGGGCCGGGGGGGGGGCATCTGCGTGAGTGTTAGTGCACTTACCCTTTGCCCAGTGTAAGTATAGGAGCAGCAGCGGGACATATCTGTGTGTATAAACATGGCTGCCCGGGGGGGGTGCCATCACACCATGGGTATGGGAGGGGCAATTGGTGGCAAATTCCAGAAACAGCAGCCACTTTGGCTTAGCCCCGCCCCTCAGGTGTTTTGTGGAGTCTGTTCCTCTTAATTGGCTGCTGCCGCCCGTATGTACCCTTATTGCCCTGTCATGCCCGTATGTACCCTTATTGCCCTGTCATGCCCGTATGTACCCTTATTGCCCTGTCATGCCCGTATGTACCCTTATTGCCCTGTCATGCCCGTATGTACCCTTATTGCCCTGTTGTTATGCCCGTATGTACCCTTATTGCCCTGTCATGCCCGTATGTACCCTTATTGCCCTGTCATGCCCGTATGTACCCTTATTGCCCTGTCATGCCCGTATGTACCCTTATTGCCCTGTCATGCCCGTATGTACCCTTATTGCCCTGTTGTTATGCCCGTATGTACCCTTATTGCCCTGTCGTGCCTGTATGTACCCTTATTGCCCTGTCGTGCCCGTATGTATCCTTATTGCCCTGTCCTTGTGCCTGTATGTACCCTTATTGCCCTGTCCTTGTGCCCGTATGTACCCTTATTGCCCTGTTGTTATGCCCGTATGTACCCTTATTGCCCTGTCGTGCCCGTATGTACCCTTATTGCCCTGTCTCTCCCATACGTACCCTTATTGCCCTGTCTCTCCCATACGTACCCTTATTGCCCTGTCGTGCCCGTGCGTACCCTTATTGCCCTGTCTCTCCCGTACGTACCCTTATTGCCCTGTCGTGCCCGTACGTACCCTTATTGCCCTGTCGTGCCCGTACGTACCCTTATTGCCCTGTCTCTCCCGTACGTACCCTTATTGCCCTGTCTTTCCCATACGTACCCTTATTGCCCTGTCGTCGTGCCCGTATTTACCCTTATTGCCCTGTCTCTCCCATACGTACCCTTATTGCCCTGTCGTGCCCGTACGTACCCTTATTGCCCTGTCTCTCCCGTGCGTACCCTTATTGCCCTGTCTCTCCCGTACGTACCCTTATTGCCCTGTCGTGCCTGTATGTATCCTTATTGCCCTGTCCTTGTGCCTGTATGTACCCTTATTGCCCTGTCCTTGTGCCCGTATGTACCCTTATTGCCCTGTTGTTATGCCCGTATGTACCCTTATTGCCCTGTCGTGCCCGTATGTACCCTTATTGCCCTGTCTCTCCCATACGTACCCTTATTGCCCTGTCTCTCCCATACGTACCCTTATTGCCCTGTCGTGCCCGTGCGTACCCTTATTGCCCTGTCTCTCCCATACGTACCCTTATTGCCCTGTCGTGCCCGTACGTACCCTTATTGCCCTGTCGTGCCCGTACGTACCCTTATTGCCCTGTCTCTCCCATACGTACCCTTATTGCCCTGTCTCTCCCATACGTACCCTTATTGCCCTGTCGTCGTGCCCGTATTTACCCTTATTGCCCTGTCTCTCCCATACGTACCCTTATTGCCCTGTCGTGCCCGTACGTACCCTTATTGCCCTGTCTCTCCCGTGCGTACCCTTATTGCCCTGTCTCTCCCGTACGTACCCTTATTGCCCTGTCGTGCCCGTACGTACCCTTATTGCCCTGTCTCTCCCATACGTACCCTTATTGCCCTGTCGTGCCCGTACGTACCCTTATTACCCTGTCTCCCATACGTACCCTTATTGCCCTGTCATGCCCGTACGTACCCTTATTGCCCTGTCTCTCCCGTACGTACCCTTATTGCCCTGTCTCTCCCGTACGTACCCTTATTGCCCTGTCATGCCCGTATGTACCCTTATTGCCCTGTCATGCCCGTATGTACCCTTATTGCCCTGTCTCTCCCATACGTACCCTTATTGCCCTGTCGTCGTGCCCGTATTTACCCTTATTGCCCTGTCGTCGTGCCCATATTTACCCTTATTGCCCTGTCGTCGTGCCCATATTTACCCTTATTGCCCTGTCGTCGTGCCCATCTCACCATCTTGCAATTTGCTCCCCCAGTGCAGGTCCCTGTAGTCTCCCAGTTGGGCATTTCCAGTTTGTGGGGAACGTGTAGGGCACAATGCCACTCTGGGTCTGTGGGCGTCGGTGCCATGTGACTGACTGGGGGGCAATTACTGGGAGATGAACTCGGGGCAAGAGGGGCCTGGGCTTGGTGCCCACAGAGGAGGAGAAGAAGGAAGATCTTCCCCAAAATGGAATGGGGGGGGCACTGAGGGGAGGAGTCTGTGACCAGTGGAACCTGCACGTGAGATGCCCCCGAGTTTCCCCTTTGCCCCTGTACATCTGCCCCAAGAGCCTCAGACCCCTGGCATATGCACCTCCTATTGGCCCATCAGGTGAGTGGGTTACAGTTCCACATCCAACAGGGGCTCATGTAGCACCGATGTTGGTGCCCATACTCCCCACAGTTACACTATTGCCCCATATTCATAGGAAAGATCGTTCTTTCACCCCGCCAACATTAAGAGCTGAATGGTCAGATACGCCTTCTTCCCCCTCTCTGGCCAATCAGCATTAACCTTCAATGGCGCCCAATCAGCATTGTCGGTCCTGCCCAATCAACGAGGCGACCGCTGCCCAAGGCTGTTACCAATACTGATGTCTCCCACCATACTATAATATCAGTGGGAATATGACCCCCTCTAGGGAAAGCGGGGTGTTTCTGCCCCTCAGTGTGTCGGGGTGGGAGGGGAGGTATTAGGAGGAGCCCAAACTAGGAAGTGGGACGGTAACAGAATGGGGTGAAAGGAAGTTGTAAAACAATAGAGTTGGGCGAGGAGAGTCCCAAGGAAGCCGTAGGCTGATAGTGATGGGTCAAATGGAAGGGGCAGGCAGAGGGTATAATAGTCCAATAGTCTTTATAGACAGTTTGGGGCAGTATCGCACCTTGGGGTTTGGGGCAGTTTCGCACCTTGGGGTTTGGGGGCTCTGGTCCACAGCCCTAGGGGAGAGTTGGTGGCATCTGGTTCTCCTTGACAATGAAGAAACCCCCGGCGGAACCCAAGGGAAAGCGACTCTCTCTGTCCGAGAGGTGAAGGAGGATCTCAAGCCCCTTGGCCCTTTGTGCCGTTCAGCCAGGGGGTCAGACATAATGGGGCCCCCCAGCCTAAAGGCTCGAAGACTTATGGTTATTGTACTACGAGAGTTTCAAGCCTTTTCTTTTCTCTGCCTTTTCTGCCCCTACTGAGGTAATGGTGCCCCGGCCAAGTCCAGAGGGGCCTGAAGATCACTCGTGGTGGAACCGCCCACATTGGGTTTGAGGGTTCCAGGCAGAGAACCTTTGCACAACTTGCTGAAGGTTGGGGGGGGTCGTAGTTTCACAACAGTGGGATGCAGTAGACCCATTACAGTTCTTCAGATTGGGGGAGGGTGTATGGGGGATCAGGCCACAGCCAATGGGGGAGGCCTCTGCTAAACCCAGGGGAAAGGGGACCCTATCCTATCATGTATTACCTTTGGGTTAGGATGTTACATTTCCCACAGCATCTCGGGGGGGTTGGGAAAGGTTTCTCTGAGTAGAACATGTGGTTTGGGCTTTTCTCCTACAACAGTTTGTCCTCTCCCCATGTCAACCTGAAGGATTACAAAGAGATTTCCCCCAACAACTTTTATTGTTAAAAGCCCCTCTGGGGCAGTTAGTTACCCCCAATAGCAAGTAACTGAACCACTCTGTGAGCCCTTAGCCTAGCGAAACCCACAGGAGAAAGATGGTACCTATTAAAAGATGGTTCATTCTACTCCCATTATTACATATGGCGACATTAATATCGTTTAGAAATAATACGAACAAATGTTATTGGCTGCAATAGAAACCAGTAAAGGATAATGATATGTTCAAATTTTTATTAAGGAATAATGGGAAATGTGTTTACAGCCAATGTTAGCTCACAGAATAAGGTCATTTGCATATATTCAAATGCAAACGGTTACAAGTTGCGCCTAAAGCTTTCATTTTTAAGTAACAAATACAATACGAGATTTTATAGATATTGTAAAATGAACCAATAATGGGTTGTTGGGCAGATGGGAGGGGCTAGAGGCAAAAGTCCCTTCCCGATCATTACTCGCCCTGAGCAAGAACATGGAGCCGGAACCCTAACTAATGATTCTTACCCAGGAACTATCACCCCAGCCAAATATATTAATTGCAGCATGAAGGGGCTCAGTGAAGGAGGCGGCGAAGGTGTGTAAGTGCCTGATTGGCTCGCTCAGCTCATAGAAGGACAGGCGTCCGGCCTCGTAGTCCAATGAGATCCTGAGTCTCCGACACAGAGTCGCGATAGGTAACTTGGTTTCTATACTATCGTGTCTCTGCGCACAGTTATATCCCCATCGGCACAAACTCCAGGACTTCTTGTTACCCCCAATGCCGGACTCTCTCCCGCCCCTCTCTATACTGGGATAGGCCACGCCCACCTGCCAGTCCCCACACTCACTGCCCTCCACCTCCCAGTAATGTCGCCCCGAGGAGAAACTCTTTGTGCTTAAAACCTGAGCACAGTCCTGAAATCTCTCTGGTGAGTGAGGGTGACATTGCTCAGTGCGTGAGTAGGAGGCAGTTTTCCCATTGGCCGATACAAGTATGTTATTCCCGGCCGTGTTTGTATCCAGGAACAGGTCTGTGACCTTCTCTCCATAGATCCTCCCCTTTACCCAAGTTGGAAACCCAGCTAAGCCTGTGAGTAATGTCTCTGAGATCCCACCCAGATCCAGATCCACTACATCCGGGACCCTTATATAGGTTCCATGGGATTCCCATTGTGCCTGTAGGACAGTGAGTGGATCCACCATGTTGCACAGCTCCTCAATGTGATGGACCTTCCTGGACAGCTCGTCCTTCTTTATCTCCAGCTGTTGGATCAGGTCATGGAGTTGGTGGGAAACCTTCTCTTGTTCCCTGGAGATGTCACTCAGGAGTCGCTTCTCTAGGGCTTCCAGCCATTCCTTGATGTCTCTAAACAGGGCAGTGGCTCTCTCTGTCTCACCGGCTGCCACTTCTGCCACTTCTTTCCTGCGCTCCTGCAGCCACTGGATTTGCCCCTCAGTCTCCTCTCTCTCTGGGCTCAGGTTCTCCAGAACTTTCCTCAGTTTTTCTTTCTTCTTCTCAGAGGCCTCACTCAGCAGCTCCACCCTGTGGCCCCGGTGCTCCCCGGCCAGGCAGCAGGACACACAGATACAGGCAGAGTCCTCACAGCAGTAATACTCCAGAACCTTGTGATGTACGGAACATTTCACGTTCTCCAGGGAGGTGGGTTCCGTCAGTACATGTTCTACAGACTTGCTATGGACCCTCACGTGGGCATCACACAGAGAAGCCTCACAATGCAGACAGGCTTTAGCAGCAGGTACCGGAGAGTTAATACAGTAAGTGCAGTAGATCCCCGTCCCATCATGCTCTGGGTGAGTAGAAAGGAATCGTTCCGCGATATTCCCCAGAGTTCTGTTCCTGCTCAGGGTGGGACGTTCCTGATACTCAGCTCTGCATTCAGGGCAGGAATAACCCCCAGACTCCTCCTGGGTATCGAGCACCTTCTCAATGCAGCCCCGGCAGTAGTTGTGGCCACAGGGCATGGTGACGGGATCTGTATAAACGCTCAGGCAGATGGAGCAGCTCAGCTCGTCTCTCAGATCAGCAGCCGCCATCGCTGGGAGCAGAAACACAAATTGTAAGTTCTCTCTCTAAGACACCCCCCCCCCCCCACACACACACACACAGTAGAATTTCTGCATTTTCTTTCATCTGCTTCTTAATAACATTTATCCCCATGTTTTTCATGGAACCAAACTCTCAACCGGCGTCTTTTTCCTACTGATTCACTTGAACCATTTGGGGATTAGTTTTTGCCTATAAAGCAATCAGTTCCTTATTTTTTATATTCACTTTCTCGATTGCCGTTTCCCAGCCGCTGTAATATGTATAAACCATAAGGAAGTCTCATTACCTCTTCTTCCCTATTAACTTCCTTACGTCTGAGTTACCCCACATAAGGGGGTTCTTAGAGCCCCCACATTTTCTTCTTAATGCAATAGAGCAGTGGTTCTCAACCTTCCTAATGCCGTGACCCTTTTCATGTTGTGGTGACCCCCAACCATAAAATTATTCCTAAGGCCATTGGAAATATGTGTTTTCTGATGGTCTTTGGTGACCCCTGGGAAAAGGCTGTTCGACCCCCAAAGGGGTCCCGAACCCACAGGTTGAGAACTGCTGCAATAGATAAACTTACAAAAAGTTGAACCTACCATGGACTCTAGATGGCTTGAAGACTAGAAAGTTTTTTAGACTTCCAAAAACTCTCCAGCCTTCCCTGTCCACTCTAGGGATAGGGAAAATCCATAGAAAGCACCTTGTATGATACTATAGAGGACTGCAGCCTGGGAAGTGGGGTATAACCAGAGCTAGAACTTATGGAACCCCATGAACAGAACGTAAGGAGAGTCTTGAGAAGATCCCAGGAGCTCTGTAACATTTTTGGATGAAGGAGTTCAGTGCAGATATTAACACCCAGAGAGGAGCTTGAGGAATGTCTCACTAAGATCAACATGGTAGCAGATGTTCTGTGTGATGCCTCAAGAGAGAGCCAGAAGAGCTTTATGGCTTAGAGCTCAGTTGCTGATGGACATTTATGGAACAGCCTCTGTGCTGTGGCTTTTGGGCCTTGTCATCTCATGAAACCAACCCAAGGGATGAATGTACCTCAGCTCAGATAGAAAAAGCAAATTCTTTCTTCCATTAAGATTACTGCCCAAGTAAAATCTGAATTCTCAGAGAGACAGTGGACATCCCACAAGAGCCCAGCAGTTGCCCCAGCAGAAACCCTCCTTGTGGTGCCAGAAGGTACCTTCCTGTGTGAGGGAGACGCCAAGGAACCATCAGAGACAGCTCATTGCTCCACATCATTGCAGAAGAACTTCATCTCTTCCTCCACAGAAATTCATTCTCACTCTACTTTCCTGGGCCAAAATGGTCCATCACCCACGTTCTCTCCACCAAAGAACTCAACCCAGAACCTCAACTCTAAATCCAATAGGTCCTGCGTTCTCTCCACCAAAGAACTCAACCCAGTACCTCAACTCTAAATCCAATAGGTCCCGTGTTCTCTCCACCAAAGAACTCAACCCAGTACCTCAACTCTAAATCCAATAGGTCCCACGTTCTCTCCACCAAAGAACTCAACCCAGTACCTCAACTCTAAATCCAATAGGTCCCACGTTCTCTCCACCAAAGAACTCAACCCAGAACCTCAACTCTAAATCCAATAGGTCCCACGTTCTCTCCACCAAAGAACTCAACCCAGTACCTCAACTCTAAATCCAATAGGTCCCGTGTTCTCTCCACCAAAGAACTCAACCCAGTACCTCAACTCTAAATCCAATAGGTCCCGTGTTCTCTCCACCAAAGAACTCAACCCAGTACCTCAACTCTAAATCCAATAGGTCCCACGTTCTCTCCACCAAAGAACTCAACCCAGTACCTCAACTCTAAATCCAATAGGTCCCACGTTCTCTCCACCAAAGAACTCAACCCAGAACCTCAACTCTAAATCCAATAGGTCCCACGTTCTCTCCACCAAAGAACTCAACCCAGAACCTCAACTCTAAATCCAATAGGTCCTGCGTTCTCTCCACCAAAGAACTCAACCCAGTACCTCAACTCTAAATCCAATAGGTCCCACGTTCTCTCCACCAAAGAACTCAACCCAGAACCTCAACTCTAAATCCAATAGGTCCTGCGTTCTCTCCACCAAAGAACTCAACCCAGTACCTCAACTCTAAATCCAATAGGTCCCGTGTTCTCTCCACCAAAGAACTCAACCCAGTACCTCAACTCTAAATCCAATAGATCCCGCGTTCTCTCCACCAAAGAACTCAACCCAGTACCTCAACTCTAAATCCAATAGGTCCCGCGTTCTCTCCACCAAAGAACTCAACCCAGTACCTCAACTCTAAATCCAATAGGTCCCACGTTCTCTCCACCAAAGAACTCAACCCAGTACCTCAACTCTAAATCCAATAGGTCCCACATTCTCTCCACCAAATAACTCAACCCAGTACCTCAACTCTAAATCCAATAGGTCCCACGTTCTCTCCACCAAAGAACTCAACCCAGTACCTCAACTCTAAATCCAATAGGTCCCACGTTCTCTCCACCAAAGAACTCAACCCAGTACCTCAACTCTAAATCCAAAACGTCTCACGTTCTCTCCACCATAGAACTGGCTCAGAAGGGGAGCTTCACACTGGAGCTAAGATTCTCCAAGCTGTTCAGTTGCACGAAAACTTTTTTTGTGGCTCATTAATGAGAGTCATGATGGAGAAGATGGAGGAGATGGAGAAGATGGAGGAGATGGAGAAGATGGAGATGACTTTTCTTGACCTCACTGGTGGATATAGTCACGTGCCACTTTGTATCATGGCCGTAGCTGTGTGACTAACTCTCTGTTAATATCAGTGATTGGCCTTCCTTCTAGAGACCCACCCACCAGAACCAATCACTTGGGGATAGATTTGAAATTGGGTGAAATCTGACCCAGACCCATGCGGATTGCCCAATGTCTCCCGTCAGCGCTGCGTTATGTAAATCAGCCTTGGGAAACGGGATTCCTGGTCGTGGAATTGGTTTGTTTTGTGATTCAGATGGAACTGGAACCCCAGGAACCCAAGGAACCTGCCACTTCCTGGTCACAGTTCCACGCGGCACCACGACAGCTGGACAATGTGACTGAGATGTGACACAGAAATGTCCTCCCCACACACTCAAACCCATGCTAACTCACTCACTCACACACTTATACTCACTCACTGATACACACACACTCATACTCACTCACTGATACACACTTACACTGATACACACACACACTCACACACTCATACTCACTCACTGATACACACTCACACTGATACACACTCACACTCACTCACACACTTATACTCACTCACTGATACACACTCACACTGATACACACACACACTCACACACTCACTCACTCACTCACACACTTATACTCACTCACTGATACACACTCACACTGATACACACCCACGCTCACTCACTCACACACTCATACTCACTCACTGATACACACACACACTGATACACACCCACGCTCACTCACTCACTGATACACACTCACACTGATACACACCCACGCTCACTCACTCACACACTCATACTCACTCACTGATACACACTTACACTGATACACACACACACTCACACACTCATACTCACTCACTGATACACACTCACACTGATACACACTCACACTCACTCACACACTTATACTCACTCACTGATACACACTCACACTGATACACACACACACTCACACACTCACTCACTCACTCACACACTTATACTCACTCACTGATACACACTCACACTGATACACACCCACGCTCACTCACTCACTGATACACACTCACACTGATACACACCCACGCTCACTCACTCACACACTCACACACACAGAGTTTCAGTGCAGTCGGTACAACACATACCCCCCCAATCTATCCACAGCCCCCGGGGAACTGCTTCCAGTTGTTTTACCTTCACTCTCTGTATCTCTCTCTGCTCCGTGTCCCTATGGGCGTGTCTCCCACAGGAAGTGCCCAGTCACAGCCATTGTCCCGCCCCCTCTCTCTGTTTCCTGCCTATAGAACTGTCTCTCACTAGGATCACTATATATAAATATATAAGGGGGGGCAGTAATGAAATAGAGAAAGTACAGGGAAGAGCGACTAAGCTGATAAAGGGAATGGGCTCAGTTATGGGGAAAGGCTGGCCCAGTTGGGATTGGTTACACTGGGGAAGGGGCAGTTAAGGGGGGGGTCACTATATATAAATATATAAGGGGGGGCAGTAATGAAATAGAGAAAGTACAGGGAAGAGCGACTAAGCTGATAAAGGGAATGGGCTCAGTTATGGGGAAAGGCTGGCCCAGTTGGGATTGGTTACACTGGGGGGGGGGGGCAGTTAAGGGGGGGTCACTATATATAAATATATAAGGGGGGGCAGTAATGAAATAGAGAAAGTACAGGGAAGAGCGACTAAGCTGATAAAGGGAATGGGCTCAGTTATGGGGAAAGGCTGGCCCAGTTGGGATTGGTTACACTGGGGAAGGGGCAGTTAAGGGGGGGGTCACTATATATAAATATATAAGGGGGGGCAGTAATGAAATAGAGAAAGTACAGGGAAGAGCGACTAAGCTGATAAAGGGAATGGGCTCAGTTATGGGGAAAGGCTGGCCCAGTTGGGATTGGTTACACTGGGGGGGGGGGGCAGTTAAGGGGGGGGTCACTATATATAAATATATAAGGGGGGGGCAGTAATGAAATAGAGAAAGTACAGGGAAGAGCGACTAAGCTGATAAAGGGAATGGGCTCAGTTATGGGGAAAGGCTGGCCCAGTTGGGATTGGTTACACTGGGGGGGGGGGCAGTTAAGGGGGGGGTCACTATATATAAATATATAAGGGGGGGCAGTAATGAAATAGAGAAAGTACAGAGAAGAGCGACTAAGCTGATAAAGGGAATGGGCTCAGTTATGGGGAAAGGCTGGCCCAGTTGGGATTGGTTACACTGGGGGGGGGGCAGTTAAGGGGGGGGGGCACTATATATAAATATATAAGGGGGGGCAGTAATGAAATAGAGAAAGTACAGGGAAGAGCGACTAAGCTGATAAAGGGAATGGGCTCAGTTATGGGGAAAGGCTGGCCCAGTTGGGATTGGTTACACTGGGGGGGGGGGTCACTATATATAAATATATAAGGGGGGGCAGTAATGAAATAGAGAAAGTACAGGGAAGAGCGACTAAGCTGATAAAGGGAATGGGCTCAGTTATGGGGAAAGGCTGGCCCAGTTGGGATTGGTTACACTGGGGGGGGGGGGGGCAGTTAAGGGGGGGTCACTATATATAAATATATAAGGGGGGGCAGTAATGAAATAGAGAAAGTACAGGGAAGAGCGACTAAGCTGATAAAGGGAATGGGCTCAGTTATGGGGAAAGGCTGGCCCAGTTGGGATTGGTTACACTGGGGGGGGGGGGTCACTATATATAAATATATAAGGGGGGGCAGTAATGAAATAGAGAAAGTACAGGGAAGAGCGACTAAGCTGATAAAGGGAA
Organism: Xenopus tropicalis; assembly: GCF_000004195.4. NCBI lineage: Eukaryota > Metazoa > Chordata > Amphibia > Anura > Pipidae > Xenopus > Xenopus tropicalis. The sequence continues at coordinate 152,207,675 of NC_030679.2, forward strand.
TGGGCTCAGTTATGGGGAAAGGCTGGCCCAGTTGGGATTGGTTACACTGGGGGGGGGGGGGGCAGTTAAGGGGGGGGTCACTATATATAAATATATAAGGGGGGGGCAGTAATGAAATAGAGAAAGTACAGGGAAGAGCGACTAAGCTGATAAAGGGAATGGGCTCAGTTATGGGGAAAGGCTGGCCCAGTTGGGATTGGTTACACTGGGGGGGGGGGCAGTTAAGGGGGGGGCACTATATATAAATATATAAGGGGGGGCAGTAATGAAATAGAGAAAGTACAGGGAAGAGCGACTAAGCTGATAAAGGGAATGGGCTCAGTTATGGGGAAAGGCTGGCCCAGTTGGGATTGGTTACACTGGGGGGGGGGGAAGGGGCAGTTAAGGGGGGGGTATATATAAATATATAAGGGGGGGCAGTAATGAAATAGAGAAAGTACAGGGAAGAGCGACTAAGCTGATAAAGGGAATGGGCTCAGTTATGGGGAAAGGCTGGCTCAGTTGGGATTGGTTACACTGGGGGGGGGGCAGTTAAGGGGGGGGTCACTATATATAAATATATAAGGGGGGGCAGTAATGAAATAGAGAAAGTACAGGGAAGAGCGACTAAGCTGATAAAGGGAATGGGCTCAGTTATGGGGAAAGGCTGGCCCAGTTGGGATTGGTTACACTGGGGGGGGGGGGGCAGTTAAGGGGGGGTCACTATATATAAATATATAAGGGGGGGCAGTAATGAAATAGAGAAAGTACAGGGAAGAGCGACTAAGCTGATAAAGGGAATGGGCTCAGTTATGGGGAAAGGCTGGCCCAGTTGGGATTGGTTACACTGGGGAAGGGGCAGTTAAGGGGGGGTCACTATATATAAATATATAAGGGGGGGCAGTAATGAAATAGAGAAAGTACAGGGAAGAGCGACTAAGCTGATAAAGGGAATGGGCTCAGTTATGGGGAAAGGCTGGCTCAGTTGGGATTGGTTACACTGGGGGGGGGGGCAGTTAAGGGGGGGGTCACTATATATAAATATATAAGGGGGGGGCAGTAATGAAATAGAGAAAGTACAGGGAAGAGCGACTAAGCTGATAAAGGGAATGGGCTCAGTTATGGGGAAAGGCTGGCCCAGTTGGGATTGGTTACACTGGGGGGGGGGCAGTTAAGGGGGGGTCACTATATATAAATATATAAGGGGGGGCAGTAATGAAATAGAGAAAGTACAGGGAAGAGCGACTAAGCTGATAAAGGGAATGGGCTCAGTTATGGGGAAAGGCTGGCCCAGTTGGGATTGGTTACACTGGGGGGGGGCAGTTAAGGGGGGTCACTATATATAAATATATAAGGGGGGGCAGTAATGAAATAGAGAAAGTACAGGGAAGAGCGACTAAGCTGATAAAGGGAATGGGCTCAGTTATGGGGAAAGGCTGGCCCAGTTGGGATTGGTTACACTGGGGGGGGGGGGGCAGTTAAGGGGGGGTCACTATATATAAATATATAAGGGGGGGCAGTAATGAAATAGAGAAAGTACAGGGAAGAGCGACTAAGCTGATAAAGGGAATGGGCTCAGTTATGGGGAAAGGCTGGCCCAGTTGGGATTGGTTACACTGGGGGGGGGGGGCAGTTAAGTGGGGGGGTCACTATATATAAATATATAAGGGGGGGCAGTAATGAAATAGAGAAAGTACAGGGAAGAGCGACTAAGCTGATAAAGGGAATGGGCTCAGTTATGGGGAAAGGCTGGCCCAGTTGGGATTGGTTACACTGGGGAAGGGGCAGTTAAGGGGGGGCACTATATATAAATATATAAGGGGGGGGCAGTAATGAAATAGAGAAAGTACAGGGAAGAGCGACTAAGCTGATAAAGGGAATGGGCTCAGTTATGGGGAAAGGCTGGCCCAGTTGGGATTGGTTACACTGGGGGGGGGGCAGTTAAGGGGGGGGTCACTATATATAAATATATAAGGGGGGGCAGTAATGAAATAGAGAAAGTACAGGGAAGAGCGACTAAGCTGATAAAGGGAATGGGCTCAGTTATGGGGAAAGGCTGGCCCAGTTGGGATTGGTTACACTGGGGGGGGGGGCAGTTAAGGGGGGGTCACTATATATAAATATATAAGGGGGGGGCAGTAATGAAATAGAGAAAGTACAGGGAAGAGCGACTAAGCTGATAAAGGGAATGGGCTCAGTTATGGGGAAAGGCTGGCCCAGTTGGGATTGGTTACACTGGGGGGGGGCAGTTAAGGGGGGGGGTCACTATATATAAATATATAAGGGGGGGCAGTAATGAAATAGAGAAAGTACAGGGAAGAGCGACTAAGCTGATAAAGGGAATGGGCTCAGTTATGGGGAAAGGCTGGCCCAGTTGGGATTGGTTACACTGGGGAAGGGCAGTTAAGGGGGGTCACTATATATAAATATATAAGGGGGGGCAGTAATGAAATAGAGAAAGTACAGGGAAGAGCGACTAAGCTGATAAAGGGAATGGGCTCAGTTATGGGGAAAGGCTGGCCCAGTTGGGATTGGTTACACTGGGGAAGGGGCAGTTAAGGGGGGGTCACTATATATAAATATATAAGGGGGGGGCAGTAATGAAATAGAGAAAGTACAGGGAAGAGCGACTAAGCTGATAAAGGGAATGGGCTCAGTTATGGGGAAAGGCTGGCCCAGTTGGGATTGGTTACACTGGGGGGGGGGGGGCAGTTAAGGGGGGGTCACTATATATAAATATATAAGGGGGGGCAGTAATGAAATAGAGAAAGTACAGGGAAGAGCGACTAAGCTGATAAAGGGAATGGGCTCAGTTATGGGGAAAGGCTGGCCCAGTTGGGATTGGTTACACTGGGGGGGGGGGGGCAGTTAAGGGGGGGTCACTATATATAAATATATAAGGGGGGGCAGTAATGAAATAGAGAAAGTACAGGGAAGAGCGACTAAGCTGATAAAGGGAATGGGCTCAGTTATGGGGAAAGGCTGGCCCAGTTGGGATTGGTTACACTGGGGGGGGGGGGCAGTTAAGGGGGGGGTCACTATATATAAATATATAAGGGGGGGCAGTAATGAAATAGAGAAAGTACAGGGAAGAGCGACTAAGCTGATAAAGGGAATGGGCTCAGTTATGGGGAAAGGCTGGCCCAGTTGGGATTGGTTACACTGGGGGGGGGGGGGGCAGTTAAGGGGGGGGTCACTATATATAAATATATAAGGGGGGGCAGTAATGAAATAGAGAAAGTACAGGGAAGAGCGACTAAGCTGATAAAGGGAATGGGCTCAGTTATGGGGAAAGGCTGGCTCAGTTGGGATTGGTTACACTGGGGGGGGGGGGCAGTTAAGGGGGGGGTCACTATATATAAATATATAAGGGGGGGCAGTAATGAAATAGAGAAAGTACAGGGAAGAGCGACTAAGCTGATAAAGGGAATGGGCTCAGTTATGGGGAAAGGCTGGCCCAGTTGGGATTGGTTACACTGGGGAAGGGGCAGTTAAGGGGGGGTCACTATATATAAATATATAAGGGGGGGCAGTAATGAAATAGAGAAAGTACAGGGAAGAGCGACTAAGCTGATAAAGGGAATGGGCTCAGTTATGGGGAAAGGCTGGCCCAGTTGGGATTGGTTACACTGGGGGGGGGGCAGTTAAGGGGGGGTCACTATATATAAATATATAAGGGGGGGCAGTAATGAAATAGAGAAAGTACAGGGAAGAGCGACTAAGCTGATAAAGGGAATGGGCTCAGTTATGGGGAAAGGCTGGCCCAGTTGGGATTGGTTACACTGGGGAAGGGGCAGTTAAGGGGGGGTCACTATATATAAATATATAAGGGGGGGGCAGTAATGAAATAGAGAAAGTACAGGGAAGAGCGACTAAGCTGATAAAGGGAATGGGCTCAGTTATGGGGAAAGGCTGGCTCAGTTGGGATTGGTTACACTGGGGGGGGGGGCAGTTAAGGGGGGGTCACTATATATAAATATATAAGGGGGGCAGTAATGAAATAGAGAAAGTACAGGGAAGAGCGACTAAGCTGATAAAGGGAATGGGCTCAGTTATGGGGAAAGGCTGGCCCAGTTGGGATTGGTTACACTGGGGAAGGGGCAGTTAAGGGGGGGTCACTATATATAAATATATAAGGGGGGCAGTAATGAAATAGAGAAAGTACAGGGAAGAGCGACTAAGCTGATAAAGGGAATGGGCTCAGTTATGGGGAAAGGCTGGCCCAGTTGGGATTGGTTACACTGGGGGGGGGGGGCAGTTAAGGGGGGGTCACTATATATAAATATATAAGGGGGGCAGTAATGAAATAGAGAAAGTACAGGGAAGAGCGACTAAGCTGATAAAGGGAATGGGCTCAGTTATGGGGAAAGGCTGGCCCAGTTGGGATTGGTTACACTGGGGGGGGGGGGGCAGTTAAGGGGGGGTCACTATATATAAATATATAAGGGGGGGCAGTAATGAAATAGAGAAAGTACAGGGAAGAGCGACTAAGCTGATAAAGGGAATGGGCTCAGTTATGGGGAAAGGCTGGCCCAGTTGGGATTGGTTACACTGGGGGGGGGGGCAGTTAAGGGGGGGGTCACTATATATAAATATATAAGGGGGGGCAGTAATAAAATAGAGAAAGTACAGGGAAGAGCGACTAAGCTGATAAAGGGAATGGGCTCAGTTATGGGGAAAGGCTGGCCCAGTTGGGATTGGTTACACTGGGGGGGGGGCAGTTAAGGGGGGGTCACTATATATAAATATATAAGGGGGGGGCAGTAATGAAATAGAGAAAGTACAGGGAAGAGCGACTAAGCTGATAAAGGGAATGGGCTCAGTTATGGGGAAAGGCTGGCCCAGTTGGGATTGGTTACACTGGGGAAGGGGCAGTTAAGGGGGGGTCACTATATATAAATATATAAGGGGGGGCAGTAATGAAATAGAGAAAGTACAGGGAAGAGCGACTAAGCTGATAAAGGGAATGGGCTCAGTTATGGGGAAAGGCTGGCCCAGTTGGGATTGGTTACACTGGGGAAGGGGCAGTTAAGGGGGGGTCACTATATATAAATATATAAGGGGGGGGCAGTAATGAAATAGAGAAAGTACAGGGAAGAGCGACTAAGCTGATAAAGGGAATGGGCTCAGTTATGGGGAAAGGCTGGCTCAGTTGGGATTGGTTACACTGGGGGGGGGGGGCAGTTAAGGGGGGGGTCACTATATATAAATATATAAGGGGGGGCAGTAATGAAATAGAGAAAGTACAGGGAAGAGCGACTAAGCTGATAAAGGGAATGGGCTCAGTTATGGGGAAAGGCTGGCTCAGTTGGGATTGGTTACACTGGGGGGGGGGGCAGTTAAGGGGGGGTCACTATATATAAATATATAAGGGGGGGGCAGTAATGAAATAGAGAAAGTACAGGGAAGAGCGACTAAGCTGATAAAGGGAATGGGCTCAGTTATGGGGAAAGGCTGGCTCAGTTGGGATTGGTTACACTGGGGGGGGGGGCAGTTAAGGGGGGGGTCACTATATATAAATATATAAGGGGGGGGCAGTAATGAAATAGAGAAAGTACAGGGAAGAGCGACTAAGCTGATAAAGGGAATGGGCTCAGTTATGGGGAAAGGCTGGCTCAGTTGGGATTGGTTACACTGGGGAAGGGGCAGTTAAGGGGGGGGGCACTATATATAAATATATAAGGGGGGCAGTAATGAAATAGAGAAAGTACAGGGAAGAGCGACTAAGCTGATAAAGGGAATGGGCTCAGTTATGGGGAAAGGCTGGCCCAGTTGGGATTGGTTACACTGGGGGGGGGGGGGCAGTTAAGGGGGGGTCACTATATATAAATATATAAGGGGGGCAGTAATGAAATAGAGAAAGTACAGGGAAGAGCGACTAAGCTGATAAAGGGAATGGGCTCAGTTATGGGGAAAGGCTGGCCCAGTTGGGATTGGTTACACTGGGGGGGGGGGGGCAGTTAAGGGGGGGGTCACTATATATAAATATATAAGGGGGGGGGCAGTAATGAAATAGAGAAAGTACAGGGAAGAGCGACTAAGCTGATAAAGGGAATGGGCTCAGTTATGGGGAAAGGCTGGCCCAGTTGGGATTGGTTACACTGGGGGGGGGGGCAGTTAAGGGGGGGTCACTATATATAAATATATAAGGGGGGGCAGTAATAAAATAGAGAAAGTACAGGGAAGAGCGACTAAGCTGATAAAGGGAATGGGCTCAGTTATGGGGAAAGGCTGGCCCAGTTGGGATTGGTTACACTGGGGGGGGGGCAGTTAAGGGGGGGTCACTATATATAAATATATAAGGGGGGGCAGTAATGAAATAGAGAAAGTACAGGGAAGAGCGACTAAGCTGATAAAGGGAATGGGCTCAGTTATGGGGAAAGGCTGGCCCAGTTGGGATTGGTTACACTGGGGGGGGGGCAGTTAAGGGGGGGTCACTATATATAAATATATAAGGGGGGCAGTAATGAAATAGAGAAAGTACAGGGAAGAGCGACTAAGCTGATAAAGGGAATGGGCTCAGTTATGGGGAAAGGCTGGCCCAGTTGGGATTGGTTACACTGGGGGGGGGGGGGGCAGTTAAGGGGGGGTCACTATATATAAATATATAAGGGGGGCAGTAATGAAATAGAGAAAGTACAGGGAAGAGCGACTAAGCTGATAAAGGGAATGGGCTCAGTTATGGGGAAAGGCTGGCCCAGTTGGGATTGGTTACACTGGGGGGGGGGGCAGTTAAGTGGGGGGGTCACTATATATAAATATATAAGGGGGGGCAGTAATGAAATAGAGAAAGTACAGGGAAGAGCGACTAAGCTGATAAAGGGAATGGGCTCAGTTATGGGGAAAGGCTGGCCCAGTTGGGATTGGTTACACTGGGGGAAGGGGCAGTTAAGGGGGGGGCACTATATATAAATATATAAGGGGGGGGCAGTAATGAAATAGAGAAAGTACAGGGAAGAGCGACTAAGCTGATAAAGGGAATGGGCTCAGTTATGGGGAAAGGCTGGCCCAGTTGGGATTGGTTACACTGGGGGGGGGGCAGTTAAGGGGGGGTCACTATATATAAATATATAAGGGGGGGCAGTAATGAAATAGAGAAAGTACAGGGAAGAGCGACTAAGCTGATAAAGGGAATGGGCTCAGTTATGGGGAAAGGCTGGCCCAGTTGGGATTGGTTACACTGGGGGGGGGGGCAGTTAAGGGGGGGTCACTATATATAAATATATAAGGGGGGGGCAGTAATGAAATAGAGAAAGTACAGGGAAGAGCGACTAAGCTGATAAAGGGAATGGGCTCAGTTATGGGGAAAGGCTGGCCCAGTTGGGATTGGTTACACTGGGGGGGGGCAGTTAAGGGGGGGGTCACTATATATAAATATATAAGGGGGGGCAGTAATGAAATAGAGAAAGTACAGGGAAGAGCGACTAAGCTGATAAAGGGAATGGGCTCAGTTATGGGGAAAGGCTGGCCCAGTTGGGATTGGTTACACTGGGGAAGGGGGCAGTTAAGGGGGGGTCACTATATATAAATATATAAGGGGGGGCAGTAATGAAATAGAGAAAGTACAGGGAAGAGCGACTAAGCTGATAAAGGGAATGGGCTCAGTTATGGGGAAAGGCTGGCCCAGTTGGGATTGGTTACACTGGGGAAGGGGCAGTTAAGGGGGGGTCACTATATATAAATATATAAGGGGGGGCAGTAATGAAATAGAGAAAGTACAGGGAAGAGCGACTAAGCTGATAAAGGGAATGGGCTCAGTTATGGGGAAAGGCTGGCCCAGTTGGGATTGGTTACACTGGGGGGGGGGGGGCAGTTAAGGGGGGTCACTATATATAAATATATAAGGGGGGGCAGTAATGAAATAGAGAAAGTACAGGGAAGAGCGACTAAGCTGATAAAGGGAATGGGCTCAGTTATGGGGAAAGGCTGGCCCAGTTGGGATTGGTTACACTGGGGGGGGGGGCAGTTAAGGGGGGGGTCACTATATATAAATATATAAGGGGGGGGCAGTAATGAAATAGAGAAAGTACAGGGAAGAGCGACTAAGCTGATAAAGGGAATGGGCTCAGTTATGGGGAAAGGCTGGCCCAGTTGGGATTGGTTACACTGGGGGGGGGGGGGCAGTTAAGGGGGGGGTCACTATATATAAATATATAAGGGGGGGCAGTAATGAAATAGAGAAAGTACAGGGAAGAGCGACTAAGCTGATAAAGGGAATGGGCTCAGTTATGGGGAAAGGCTGGCCCAGTTGGGATTGGTTACACTGGGGGGGGGGGGGCAGTTAAGGGGGGGGTCACTATATATAAATATATAAGGGGGGGCAGTAATGAAATAGAGAAAGTACAGGGAAGAGCGACTAAGCTGATAAAGGGAATGGGCTCAGTTATGGGGAAAGGCTGGCTCAGTTGGGATTGGTTACACTGGGGGGGGGGGGCAGTTAAGGGGGGGGTCACTATATATAAATATATAAGGGGGGGCAGTAATGAAATAGAGAAAGTACAGGGAAGAGCGACTAAGCTGATAAAGGGAATGGGCTCAGTTATGGGGAAAGGCTGGCCCAGTTGGGATTGGTTACACTGGGGGAAGGGGCAGTTAAGGGGGGGTCACTATATATAAATATATAAGGGGGGGGCAGTAATGAAATAGAGAAAGTACAGGGAAGAGCGACTAAGCTGATAAAGGGAATGGGCTCAGTTATGGGGAAAGGCTGGCTCAGTTGGGATTGGTTACACTGGGGGGGGGGGCAGTTAAGGGGGGGGTCACTATATATAAATATATAAGGGGGGGGCAGTAATGAAATAGAGAAAGTACAGGGAAGAGCGACTAAGCTGATAAAGGGAATGGGCTCAGTTATGGGGAAAGGCTGGCCCAGTTGGGATTGGTTACACTGGGGAAGGGGCAGTTAAGGGGGGGTCACTATATATAAATATATAAGGGGGGCAGTAATGAAATAGAGAAAGTACAGGGAAGAGCGACTAAGCTGATAAAGGGAATGGGCTCAGTTATGGGGAAAGGCTGGCCCAGTTGGGATTGGTTACACTGGGGGGGGGGGGGCAGTTAAGGGGGGGTCACTATATATAAATATATAAGGGGGGGCAGTAATGAAATAGAGAAAGTACAGGGAAGAGCGACTAAGCTGATAAAGGGAATGGGCTCAGTTATGGGGAAAGGCTGGCCCAGTTGGGATTGGTTACACTGGGGGGGGGGGCAGTTAAGGGGGGGGTCACTATATATAAATATATAAGGGGGGGCAGTAATGAAATAGAGAAAGTACAGGGAAGAGCGACTAAGCTGATAAAGGGAATGGGCTCAGTTATGGGGAAAGGCTGGCCCAGTTGGGATTGGTTACACTGGGGGGGGGGCAGTTAAGGGGGGGTCACTATATATAAATATATAAGGGGGGGGCAGTAATGAAATAGAGAAAGTACAGGGAAGAGCGACTAAGCTGATAAAGGGAATGGGCTCAGTTATGGGGAAAGGCTGGCCCAGTTGGGATTGGTTACACTGGGGGGGGGGGCAGTTAAGGGGGGGGTCACTATATATAAATATATAAGGGGGGGCAGTAATAAATAGAGAAAGTACAGGGAAGAGCGACTAAGCTGATAAAGGGAATGGGCTCAGTTATGGGGAAAGGCTGGCCCAGTTGGGATTGGTTACACTGGGGGGGGGGCAGTTAAGGGGGGGTCACTATATATAAATATATAAGGGGGGGCAGTAATGAAATAGAGAAAGTACAGGGAAGAGCGACTAAGCTGATAAAGGGAATGGGCTCAGTTATGGGGAAAGGCTGGCCCAGTTGGGATTGGTTACACTGGGGAAGGGGCAGTTAAGGGGGGGTCACTATATATAAATATATAAGGGGGGCAGTAATGAAATAGAGAAAGTACAGGGAAGAGCGACTAAGCTGATAAAGGGAATGGGCTCAGTTATGGGGAAAGGCTGGCCCAGTTGGGATTGGTTACACTGGGGAAGGGGCAGTTAAGGGGGGGTCACTATATATAAATATATAAGGGGGGGGCAGTAATGAAATAGAGAAAGTACAGGGAAGAGCGACTAAGCTGATAAAGGGAATGGGCTCAGTTATGGGGAAAGGCTGGCCTCAGTTGGGATTGGTTACACTGGGGGGGGGGGGCAGTTAAGGGGGGGTCACTATATATAAATATATAAGGGGGGGCAGTAATGAAATAGAGAAAGTACAGGGAAGAGCGACTAAGCTGATAAAGGGAATGGGCTCAGTTATGGGGAAAGGCTGGCTCAGTTGGGATTGGTTACACTGGGGGGGGGGGGCAGTTAAGGGGGGGTCACTATATATAAATATATAAGGGGGGGCAGTAATGAAATAGAGAAAGTACAGGGAAGAGCGACTAAGCTGATAAAGGGAATGGGCTCAGTTATGGGGAAAGGCTGGCTCAGTTGGGATTGGTTACACTGGGGGGGGGGGCAGTTAAGGGGGGGGTCACTATATATAAATATATAAGGGGGGGCAGTAATGAAATAGAGAAAGTACAGGGAAGAGCGACTAAGCTGATAAAGGGAATGGGCTCAGTTATGGGGAAAGGCTGGCTCAGTTGGGATTGGTTACACTGGGGAAGGGGCAGTTAAGGGGGGGGCACTATATATAAATATATAAGGGGGGCAGTAATGAAATAGAGAAAGTACAGGGAAGAGCGACTAAGCTGATAAAGGGAATGGGCTCAGTTATGGGGAAAGGCTGGCCCAGTTGGGATTGGTTACACTGGGGGGGGGGGGGCAGTTAAGGGGGGGTCACTATATATAAATATATAAGGGGGGCAGTAATGAAATAGAGAAAGTACAGGGAAGAGCGACTAAGCTGATAAAGGGAATGGGCTCAGTTATGGGGAAAGGCTGGCCCAGTTGGGATTGGTTACACTGGGGGGGGGGGGCAGTTAAGGGGGGGTCACTATATATAAATATATAAGGGGGGGCAGTAATGAAATAGAGAAAGTACAGGGAAGAGCGACTAAGCTGATAAAGGGAATGGGCTCAGTTATGGGGAAAGGCTGGCCCAGTTGGGATTGGTTACACTGGGGGGGGGGCAGTTAAGGGGGGGTCACTATATATAAATATATAAGGGGGGGGGCAGTAATGAAATAGAGAAAGTACAGGGAAGAGCGACTAAGCTGATAAAGGGAATGGGCTCAGTTATGGGGAAAGGCTGGCCCAGTTGGGATTGGTTACACTGGGGGGATCTAGCCAAGATGGCGGCAGCCCATTGTTCTGTTTTCCCGCCGAAAGGGTTTTAAACAAAGAAGCTCCCAGAAGTCCCCTCCAGAGGAGCTGGGCAAGTCCCTCCTAGGTTAAACCCCTCCCCTAATGATGCTGCAGGGGACCCTGCCAATTGGAGCTGCTAGGGTTGGGTTAAGCAGAAGCAGGGTCAGCCTCCTAACCAATCAATCCGAGGGGGTGTGGAAAAGAGGGGAGGTACCAGCAGCAGGGTAGAAAACCCAGAGGTTGTGGGTGGAGAAGGAGCTTTTGTTGATCTGGGTGTAACCTCGCTACGGCAGGACACCCTCCCCTGCGGTTCCTTGGGATCCACCCTGTGATAGGACACCCTCCCCTGCGGTTCCTTGGGATCCACCCTAGCTGTAACAGGACACCCCCCCTGCGGTTCCTTGGGATCCACCCTAGCTGTAACAGGACACCCCCCCTGCGGTTCCTTGGGATCCACCCTAGCTGTAACAGGACACCCCCCCTGCGGTTCCTTGGGAACCATCCTAGCTCTGGCAGGACACCCTCCCCTGCGGTTCCTTGGGATCCACCCTAGCTGTGACAGGACACCCTCCCCTGAGGTTCCTTGGGATCCACCCTAGCTGTGACAGGACACCCTCCCCTGCGGTTCCTTGGGATCCACCCTAGCTGTGACAGGACACCCTCCCCTGCGGTTCCTTGGGATCCACCCTAGCTGTGACAGGACACCCTCCCCTGCGGTTCCTTGGGATCCACCCTAGCTCAGGCAGGAAGATTCCCTCCAACTGGATTACCCTAACCCCTGTGGAAGGACTGTTTGCCCCTGGAACCAAGGTAGTGTGTTTCTGTGGAACTACCCAAAAAGGAACTTTGTTTATTCCCATTGGAACTGCCTGGGGAGGCTACCCAGGTAATTGTGACTGTCTGGGTGGGACACCTTTGTGTATTGGGGGTTGGGCTGGGAGACTCGGCCTTTGTTCCCTGGAGGACTGTGCAGAGGGGGTTTGCCCTGAAGACTCCCTGTAGGAGGATTGATGTGATTGGGACTTGTGGACCTTCCATGCGTATTGCCCTTTCCCTGTTTATCTACGTTTGGTTGTAATAAACCCCTGTGAAACAACCCCTGTGGCACGTGTGGTATTTCCCTGATTGTGCTAGCGGCTCATACGTCATACGTTGTGTGACATTTCTGGTGGCAGTGGTGCGGATATGGATGCTAGCACATCAGGGAACTACTTGGACCTTACAGCTCATGAGCTCTCTGAGCTCCGGCTACCCACGCTGCAACGGCTCTGCCACCGGTGGGGTATTGACCCAGAGGGGAAGCGGAGACACGAGCTGATGGAGCTACTCACTCCCCATGCTCAGCCTACCCAAGAAGGCGACACCCAGGGGGACCCGGAGACTCCTGAGGGGGGAGAAGAGATGTGTAACTTGCATCAAGATGCAGCGGAGGGAGGTGAGGACAGCACTCTCACTATGTTCCATAAACACTTAGCTGCTATTGGCCCAGGCCTGTCCCCAGCAGAACGGCTAGAGGTATGGCGCCTAACTTTGCAGGCCAATCAGCCTGGGCCCTTGAGCTCTGGGCCTGCTGTGGGGTCACCCAATGCTCAGCGGCGAGTGGTGAAATTGACTCATGCTGCTTTCCCCACATTTGATGAATGTAAGCAGAGCATAGACGGTTTCCTTCGCTCCTTTGAAGGTTTGTGTGAGGACCACCGAGTCCCTCAGGAGGAGTGGGTGCTTATACTGGCGGGTAAGCTCACAGGCAAAGCTAATGAAGTTTATCAGGAAATCCCATATCCTCAGAGGGCGAATCATGGGGAAGTACGGCGGATACTTTTAGCCAGCTATTCCATTACGCCGGATTCCTACCGGAGAACATTCCGTAGCCTGGTTAAAATCCCTCAAGATACCTACCAGAACTTTGGTGGGAAACTACAAAGGGCATTTCGCCACTGGATACGTGGCAACAAGACCCACACTCTGGAAGGACTTATGCCAGCTTATCCTTAAGGAACAATTCCTTGAACGATGCCCCACTGAGGTACGGGAGTGGGTAAGTGACCGCAAGCCAGGCACCCTAGATGAGGCCACCCAGCTAGCGGATGAGTATATTGAGAACCGCTCCCAGGCCCGCCCCCTTACCCTTGCTTCAGGTACTATGGTCAACACCCGTGGTCTGGACCGCCCCCAGCCTCCGCGGTTAAACCATTTACCTAATCGCACCCTCTCAGCACCTACTCGCGCAGCCACACCCCGGACCTGTTTCCGTTGTGGATCTCTGGCCCATTTATCTCCAGCCTGCCCTTTAAATCTACGTCCTGCCCCGCCAGGGCCCACAGGGAGGCTCTCTGCACCTCGGCAGGTCGCTGCTGTCTCTTCACCAGGACCCAATATTCGTCAGCAGGTTATCCAGACAGTACGGCAGCTTACCACAGACCCAGCGGGTTGCCCCTCCCAGGCCAAGAGAGGATGTAATAGAGGAATATGTTGTCTTGGGGATGGGCTGGGACAACAGTGGACAGCCCAGAAAACATGTACTTCCTGTCAGGATCAATGGGTAGGCAGGTGGAGGGGTTCTTAGACTCAGGATCATTTATTACCCTAGTGGAGCCCCATATTGTCTCTGCAGATGCAGTGATTCCTGGCAAAACTGCCCGTATTGTTCTGGCTGGGGGGCACAAACAAGATATTCCCATAGCCCAGGTCACCTTGGATCTAGGACACGGACCGTTTACTCATCGAGTTGGCATACTGCGACAACTGCCTGCTGAGATCCTCCTGGGCAATGATGTGGGCCATATTGAATGCAGCCTCTCCCGAAATACTAATGAAGTCAACGCTGTCTCCATGGATGCGCCACAAGGGGTAAGAGAACCTGCAGCTGACTGTGACAGTCCCCCTACCCCTGACTTGCTCCACCCCACTACCTTTAGGGAAGCTCAGCACACTGACCCTACCTTAGAATGTATACGAATTAAGGCAGGGAAACCCCCAAATGAGCGAGGGGAACAGATTGTTTGGGAGCGGGGGCTACTCTATAGGATTGTGAAGGGGAACCCCAACCAGCCATGGAAGTGTTCCCGACAACTTATAGTACCCCTGAGTTACCGGGCTCAGCTTCTTCACATGGCCCATGAGATCCCTTTAGCTGGACACCAGGGGGTTACCCGTACTCGACACCGATTGACCCAAAGTTTTTACTGGCCTGGCATCTCACAGGAGGTGACGCGGTACTGCCGCACATGTGACAGCTGTCAGAGGACTGGCAGGGCCAATGATAAGCCCAAGTTTCCCCTCTGCCCCTTGCCCATCATCAGTGAGCCCTTCCAACGGGTGGAAGTTGATCTTATTGGGCCCCTTAGCCGGCCAAGCCGTTCTGGAAAACAGTATATCCTCACTGTGGTTTATATCACATGTAATTTACGGTAATGCCCTTTGGTATGAGAAATGCGCCCGCAACTTTCCAACGCCTGGTGAACAGGCTGCTGGAGGGAATGCAGGACTTTGCTCAGGCCTATCTGGATGACATAGCTGTCTTTAGCCAGACTTGGGAGGAGCATCTCCAGCACCTCCAGCGAGTGTTTGCTCAAATTCAGGATGCTGGGCTTACCCTTAAGCCAGAAAAGTGCCACTTAGCCATGGCCGAGGTACAATACTTGGGACATAGAGTTGGGGGTGGGCAGCTTCGCCCTGATCCTGCTAAAGTTGAGGCAATTTGTCAGTGGCCTATACCCAAAACTCAGAAACAGGTATTAGCCTTCTTAGGAACTTCAGGTTATTATCGGAAATTTATCCCTAACTATAGTACTGTTGCCAAACCCTTGACAGATCTGACAAGTCGCCAACGTTCTCGAACCATTGTGTGGACCCCAGAATGTGAGTCAGCCATGAACGCTCTAAAGCAAGCTCTGGCTAGTTCCCCTGTGCTGGCGGCCCCAGATTTCTCCCGGCGCTTCATTTTGCAGACTGATGCTTCCAATTTTGGCCTTGGAGCAGTACTTTCCCAAGTTAATACCTATGGTGAGGAGCACCCCGTTGCCTACCTGAGCAGAAAACTGTTACCCCGAGAGGCTGCCTATGCCACCATTGAAAAGGAGTGCCTGGCAATTGTATGGGCTTTACAAAAACTGCAGCCCTATCTGTATGGCAGAGAATTCACTGTTGTGACAGATCACAACCCCCTCAGTTGGTTACAGAGGGTCTCAGGAGACAATGGGAAACTTCTAAGATGGAGCCTCCTGCTTCAACAGTATAACTTCACCATTCAACACCGAAAGGGAAAAGAGCATCACAATGCAGATGGACTCTCACGCCAGGAGGACTAACCGACCAGCGGTGGTTCCTGAGGCCCTCCCTAATAAAGGGGAGCCCCAGGGAAACCACCTGCGCCAGGGGGGAGAAGTGTGACCAAAAAACCCTTATACTGGCCCCATGTTTAGCCAGTGCATGATCTAGCCAAGATGGTGGCAGCCCATTGTTCTGTTTTCCCGCCGGAGTGTAGCATGTGTGAGTGTGAGTGTAGCATGTGTGAGTGTAGCATGTGTGAGTGTGAGTGTAGCATGTGTCAGTGTAGCATGTGTGAGTGTACATGTGTGAGTGTAGCATGTGTGAGTGTAGCATGTGTGAGTGTGAGTGTAGCATGTGTGAGTGTACATGTGTGAGTGTAGCATGTGTGAGTGTGAGTGTAGCATGTGTGAGTGTACATGTGTGAGTGTACATGTGTGAGTGTAGCATGTGTGAGTGTAGCATGTGTGAGTGTGAGTGTAGCATGTGTGAGTGTAGCATGTGTGAGTGTAGCATGTGGGAGTGTGAGTGTAGCATGTGTGAGTGTACATGTGTGAGTGTACATGTGTGAGTGTAGCATGTGTGAGTGTGAGTGTAGCATGTGTGAGTGTGAGTGTAGCATATGTGAGTGTAGCATGTGTGAGTGTAGCATGTGTGAGTGTAGCATGTGTGAGTGTGAGTGTAGCATGTGTGAATGTGAGTGTAGCATGTGTGAGTGTAGCATGTGTGAGTGTAGCATGTGTGAGTGTACATGTGTGAGTGTACATGTGTGAGTGTACATGTGTGAGTGTACATGTGTGAGTGTACATGTGTGAGTGTACATGTGTGAGTGTACATTGTGTGAGTGTACATGTGTGAGTGTACATGTGTGAGTGTACATGTGTGAGTGTACATGTGTGAGTGTGAGAGGCATCCGACCCATACGGCACCGATCTCCCAGGCAGGAATGTTCTGTATCAGTCATTAAAGCAACTTATCTGCTGGGCCTCACCGACCCGTCGGGCTCTGTCACCTAACGATGGGGGGGGGGGGGGGGGTCTCGTTAGGCAAGAACTAAATGGGAGCCCAGAACTGAAGGCAGAGCCAGGCCCTGGGGATCCAAACACAATCAGAACAAATCAGAACAAACCAGCAGTTCATTGGGCTCAGAGAAACAGCCCCCCCCCAAAGTATTGTGTTTGCATTGATTGTATGAAGTGTGAGTGTGAGTGTAGCATGTGTGAGTGTAGCATGTGTGAGTGTAGCATGTGTGAGTGTAGCATGTGTGAGTGTAGCATGTGTGAGTGTAGCATGTGTGAGTGTAGCATGTGTGAGTGTAGCATGTGTGAGTGTAGCATGTGTGAGTGTGAGTGTAGCATGTGTGAGTGTAGCATGTGTGAGTGTAGGCATGTGTGAGTGTAGCATGTGTGAGTGTAGCATGTGTGAGTGTGAGTGTAGCATGTGTGAGTGTGAGTGTAGCATGTGTGAGTGTAGCATGTGTGAGTGTAGCATGTGTGGAGTGTGAGTGTAGCATGTGTGAGTGTAGCATGTGTGAGTGTAGCATGTGTGAGTGTAGCATGTGTGAGTGTGAGTGTAGCATGTGTGAGTGTGAGTGTAGCATGTGTGAGTGTAGCATGTCCCATAGAATCTAAAAGTTGGGTGGAACCAATGAGCTCTCGGCCCAGGATGTGTGGGAGGAGTCTGATTGGCTGGGGTGGCGCCGGTACCACCTCCCTGCCTCTATACTGGGCTCACATTGAAGTCGGAATAAAAGAAGAAAAGTCGAGAGTTTCATTGAGCCCCATGGGGGCCCCGGGGGGGTTGGCTATTTACCATATAGGAGGGGGGGGTCACAGATAACTGTTAGTAGGTTACAGAATGGCCTATTCCTAGCAACTTTGCAGTTGGTCTTCATTATTTTTGTATTTTGGATAAAGGGGGATTTTCACCGTTTTGCAATAAACTCCAACAAGCGTCGGGGGGGGGGGGTATTTGTGCCCCTCCGTAGGGTTCCGGCCCAGATCCGCTTGTACCTGTGGGTCACGTTCCGTGCAGGTTCCAGATCTGAGCAGGAACAGAACTACAATAACATTCATTTAATCAGATCAGTGAGGATTTTATTCTGACTTTGAACATAAATTCACTCAATTTGCCCCAATATTTACCCATCAATTGCCCCCAAATTATCAGCTCCTGAACATACATGGGATCCATTCCCACACTCTCTCAGTCGGCTTGGGGGCATTTGTACAAGGGAACCCCCAGCCGGGCCCTATTTCCTGCCCCTCCCAGGGCAGCGTAAAGGAGAGGGTTAATTCCCCGCTGACCCATTCCTTAAAGCTGCCCTGGGGGGGGGGGGGGGGCGTGAAAATACACAAGCGCCATGAATATCCTGTAAATTAGATTCTTATAATTGGTACTTAGTGATGTCATCAGTTATAATCAGTACTTAGTGATGTCATCAGTTATAATCAGTAGTGATGTCATAAGTTATAATCAGGCTTATTGATGTCATCAGTTATAATCACTACTTAGTGATGTCATCAGTTATATTCTTTGCTTAGTGATAGCATCAGTTATAATCAGTACTTAGTGATGTCATAAGTTATAATCAGGCTTAGTGATGTCATCAGTTATAATCGGTACTTAGTGATGTCATCAGTTATAATCAGGCTTAGTGATGTCATAAGTTATAATCAGTACTTAGTGATGTCATAAGTTATAATTGGTACTTAGTGATGTCATCAGTTATAATCATACTTAGTGATGTCATAAGTTATAATCAGGCTTAGTGATGTCATCAGTTATAATTGGTACTTAGTGATGTCATAAGTTATAATTGGTACTTAGTGATGTCATAAGTTATAATCGGTACTTAGTGATGTCATCAGTTATAATCTGTACTTACTGATGTCATAAATTATAATCGGTACTTAGTGATGTCATAAGTTATAATCGGTACTTAGTGATGTCATCAGTTATAATCTGTACTTAGTGATGTCATAAGTTATAATCGGTACTTAGTGATGTCATAAGTTATAATCAGGCTTAGTGATGTCATCAGTTATAATCGGTACTTAGTGATGTCATCAGTTATAATCATACTTAGTGATGTCATAAGTTATAATCAGGCTTAGTGATGTCATCAGTTATAATTGGTACTTAGTGATGTCATAAGTTATAATTGGTACTTAGTGATGTCATAAGTTATAATCGGTACTTAGTGATGTCATCAGTTATAATCTGTACTTACTGATGTCATAAATTATAATTGGTACTTAGTGATGTCATAAGTTATAATCGGTACTTAGTGATGTCATCAGTTATAATCTGTACTTAGTGATGTCATAAGTTATAATCAGGCTTAGTGATGTCATAAGTTATAATAATTACTTAGTGATGTCATCAGTTATAATCGGTACTTAGTGATGTCATCAGTTATAATCTGTACTTAGTGATGTCATAAGTTATAACTGGTACTTAGTGATGTCATAAGTTATAATTGGTACTTAGTGATGTCATAAGTTATAATCAGGCTTAGTGATGTCATAAGTTATAAATCCGGTACTTAGTGATGTCATCAGTTATAATCGGTACTTAGTGTTGTCATAAATTATAATCTGTACTTAGTGATGTCATAAGTTATAATCGGTACTTAGTGATGTCATCAGTTATAATTGGTACTTAGTGATGCCATCAGTTATAATCAGGCTTAGTGATGTCATCAGTTATAATCAGTACTTGGAACATTTATACCCGTTGGATCCGGTGAGACCTCCAGACCTGTACCAATCGCCTCTCGTAGGCACAGTGTTTCCATAGTAACTCCCTGTATCCCCCCCCAGGGAGGGAGCACTTGGTTGGATCCAGCGCAGGGAGTTCCAGACAAATTCACAAGACGTTTCTTCTCAGTTGAACAAAATTCTTCAAAACCAAAACTGCAAAAGTAGCCGCCCCCTGCCCCTCCCATCATTCACTGATTGGCTGCTTCCTGGCAAAGTTCTGTATCTGTGGGGGCAGATTCATAAAGGTTGGAGAACCGAGGGCAATGGGTTTTCTGCAACTAACGGGATGGGGGGCATAATATGTGGATTTGCCCTCTCAAACTGTGGGGAGGGGGGAGTCTTTCACTCATTGGCTGAGAGGGAACGGTGGGATTTATAGATAAATTGTAAGGAGGGCAATGAGGCAAATGGTGAGGGGGGTACTTCTTTTCACTTAAGGAAGGGCTTGAACCCTAAAATGTTTCCTAATAAACATGGCTCTACGCTTTGCCCCTTCCCTTTGTATTGCCCCAAGCTCCTTTGTATCTCCAGAGATATGTGTAGGGCAAACGCAGTCACTGGGGGCAGCAGTGAGAAGCCCACGGGGGGGAGGTACCTTATAGGGTGTATTGTCCTCTCCTCTTGTTCCTCTTCAGTATTGCCCCGGCGCTCCCTTCCTTCCCTGGCATCCCGGGGCCAAGGGCAGCTCTGGGGATGGGAGACCCCAGCGGGGAGTCAGTTGTACCGTAACTAAGGATCCTCACCCAGGCGTCCAGTACCAAGAAAGCGGCATGAAGGGGCTCAGTGAAGGTGGCGGTGAAGGTGTGTAGGTGTCTCATTGGCTCACTCAGCTCATAGAAGGACACATGTCCGGCCTCGTAGTCCAATGAGATCCTGATTCTCCTGCAGGAAGGGACTTGGGGTAACTTGGTTTCATTCCTATCATGTATCACTAAATAGCTGCTTCCCCATTGGTACAAACACCAGGACTTTGTATTATTCCCAATCCAGGACTGACCCCCGCCCCTCTCTAGGTTGGGATAGGCCACGCCCACCCTCCAGTACCCTAATTCACTGACCTCCACCTCCCAGTAATGTTGCCCCGAGGGGAAGCTCCTGGTGCTCAAAGCCTGAGGGACCTGAAATCTCTCTGGGGTTTGGGGGCGACGCTGGTCTGTACGTGAGTAGGAGGCAGATTTCCCATCCCCCGATATAGATACGTGATTCCCGGCCATGTTTATGTCCAATAACAGGTCTGTAGCCTCCTTCCCATAGATCCTCCCCTTTACCCCAGTCACAATCCCAGCTAAGCCTGTGAGTAATGTCTCTGAGATCAGATCCACATCCAGATCCCCTACAGCCGGGACTTTTATACCCTCCCTCCCTCTGCCCTCAGTATCTGCCCCCTCAGCCCCACAATAGGCAAATACTCTATCTGATTCCTCTTCCAGTAGGACAGTGAGTGGATCCACCATGGTGCACAGCCCCTCAATGTGATGGACCTTCCTGGACAGCTCGTCCTTCCTTATCTCCAGCTGTTGGATCAGGTCATGGAGTTGGTGGGAAACCTCCTTTTTTTGCATGGAGATGTCACTCAGGAGTCGCATCTCTAGGGTTTCCAGCTCTTCCCTGATGCCACTAAACAGGGCAGTGACTCTCTCTGTCTCACCGGCTGCCACTTCTTCCACTTTTCTCAATCGCTCCTGCAGCCTCTGGGCTCCTCTCTCAGTATCCTCTCCCACTGGGCTCAGGTTCTCCAGAACTTTCCTCAGTGTTTCTTTCTTCTTCTCAGAGGCCTCACTCAGCAGCTCCACCCTGTGGCCCCGGTGCTCCCCGGCCAGGCAGCAGGATACACAGATAGGGGCCCCATCCTCACAGCAGTGATACTCCAGAACCTTGTGGTGAGCAGAACATTTTCTCTTTATGAAGGAAGCGGTGGGTTCCGTCAGTACATGTTCTGCAGACTTGCTATGGACCCTCACGTGGGCATCACACAGAGAAGCCTCACACAGGAGACAGGATTTAGCAGAAGGTACCGGAGAGTTAATACAGTAAGTGCAGTAGATCCCCGTCCCATCATGCTCTGGGTGAGTAGAAAGGAATTGCTCCACTATGTTCCCCAGAGTTCTGTTCCTGCTCAGGGTGGGACGTTCCGGATACTCGGCTCTGCATTCAGGGCAGGAATAACCCGCAGACCCCTCACTGGTGCCCAGCAGCCTCCCAATGCAGCCCCGGCAGTAGTTGTGGCCACAGGGCAGGGTGACGGGATCTGTATAAACGCTCAGGCAGATGGAGCAGTTCAGCTCGGCTCTCAGATCAGCAGCCGCCATCGCCGGGAGCAGAAATGGAAACAAATCTCCAAGTTCTCCGAGTTTTATCCTCTCCTGATACACAGGGTGCGGCAGCTTTGGCTCTTGGACTTTCTGTCCAAGCACCGAGTTTTTATCTTTAATGCCGTACATCCTAGCAGCACAAACCCTTATTCCTTATATCTCCTGTACGTGGAATATAAGGATCATGTGGGGTCCTCACAACTTCAGCCAAAAACAGATTTGTACTTGTGGTTTCCATAGAAACTCTGATCCAGCTGTGAGGGGGCTACAACCAACGATTAAGGGCACGTAAAGTCCATTGATAAAGGGTCACTCACCATGGAAAGATGGTGGTTCAGTTGCTCCAGCCCCAGAGCCTCAGCATAGGGTTCCTAAAGCAAAGAGAACATCTTGGGCCCATGATTAAATGCCCCCAGGGAGCAAAACATGTAGGGTTTATGGAGATGTCTTATATTTTACTGTAGCTTTGAATAAACTCTTTTTAACTTTTTCATTTTGCGACCCCTGTGGAGATCCATGAGTGCCTACATGCCCATACAGATGTTCTCTAGAACCAATAAACCCAATATTTAAAGTGGAAGAGAGATTGAAAGACAAAAATTGGTGGAGCGTTTGGAGAGGTTTGTAACGGCTTCCAAAGGAAGTCTATGGGAACTCAATGAAACCAAAAATACGCCCCTCTCGCTTGTTGTCCTGTTTGGGTTAAAGAACATCACATGGGAAGGGATTGGAACTCATTCTGTGGGTTTGGCAAGGGGGGAAACAACATTTCTAAACCCCCTTATCAAGGAAGATAGAAATGAAATTGTTGGATAGAGAAATCTCTTCTATAGCAATGGGTTTAGGCAAGAGAGTCTTTAGGACTAATGGGGGGCCCCAAGGGGGGGATCATTAAGTTGATCAGTTCAATCCATTTTTCAGAAGGGTCCAAGAAATTTTTTCCGTGCTCTTTACACATTAATTATGAAAAATATTCCACATCCGATGAGTTTTGGAAAGATGTTTTCCCGTAAGCAAGTAATGCACCAAACACTTTATCTGAAAGCCCTGCGCCCATCGTTTCGCCCATCAATTTGCCCATCGTTTTGGCCATCGTTTAGCCCATCATTTTGCCCATCGTTTTGGCCATCATTTTGCCCATCATTTTGCCCATCGTTTTGCCCATCATTTTGCCCATTGTTTTGTCCATCGTTTTGTCCATCATTTTGCTCATCGTTTTGTCCATCATTTTGCCCATCGTTTTGCCAATTTTTTGTCCATCGTTTTGCCCATCATTTTGCCCATTGTTTTGTCCATCATTTTGCCCATCGTTTTGGCCATCATTTTGCCCATTGTTTTGTCCATCATTTTGCCCATCATTTTGTCCATCATTTTGCTCATCGTTTTGTCCATCATTTTGTCCATCATTTTGCTCATCATTTTGGCCATTGTTTTGCCCATTGTTTTGTCCATCATTTTGTCCATCATTTTGCTCATCATTTTGCCCATTGTTTTGCCCATTGTTTTGTCCATTGTTTTGCCCATCATTTTGTCCATCATTTTGCTCATCATTTTGGCCATTGTTTTGCCCATTGTTTTGTCCATCGTTTTGCCCATCATTTTGCTCATCATTTTGGCCATTGTTTTGCCCATTGTTTTGTCCATCATTTTGTCCATCATTTTGCTCATCATTTTGGCCATTGTTTTGCCCATTGTTTTGTCCATCGTTTTGCCCATCATTTTGCTCATCATTTTGGCCATTGTTTTGCCCATAATTTTGCCCATTGTTTTGTCCATCGTTTTGCCCATCATTTTGGCCATAGTTTTGGCCATCATTTTGCCCATTGTTTTGTCCATCGTTTTGCCCATCATTTTGCTCATCGTTTTGTCCATCGTTTTGCTCATCATTTTGTCCATAATTTTGCTCATCGTTTTGTCCATCATTTTGCTCATCATCTTGGCCATTGTTTTGTCCATCGTTTTGCCCATCATTTTGTCCATCATTTTGCCCATCGATTTGCCCATCATTTTGTCCATAATTTTGCCCATCGTTTTGCCCATAATTTTGCCCATTGTTTTGTCCATCGTTTTGCCCATCATTTTGGCCATAGTTTTGGCCATCATTTTGCCCATTGTTTTGTCCATCGTTTTGCCCATCGTTTTGCCCATCATTTTGTCCATCATTTTGCTCATCGTTTTGTCCATCGTTTTGCCCATAATTTTGTCCATCATTTTGCTCATCGTTTTGTCCATCGTTTTGCCCATCGTTTTGCCCATCATTTTGTCCATCATTTTGCTCATCGTTTTGTCCATCGTTTTGCCCATAATTTTGTCCATCATTTTGCTCATCGTTTTGTCCATCGTTTTGTCCATTGTTTTGTCCATCGTTTTGTCCATCGTTTTGCCCATCATTTTGTCCATCATATTTTGCTTATCGTTTTGCCCATTGTTTTGTCCATCGTTTTGCCCATCGTTTTGCCCATCGTTTTGCCCATCGTTTTGCCCATCATTTTGCCCATCATTTTGCCCATCGTTTTGCCCATCGTTTTGCCCATCGTTTTGTCCATCATTTTGCCCATCATTTTGCCCATCATTTTGCTCATCATTTTGCCCATTGTTTTGTCCATTGTTTTGCCCATCAATTTGCCCATCATTTTGCCCATCATTTTGCCCATCGTTTTGTCCATGGTTTTGCCCATCATTTGCCCCATCATTTTGCCCATCAATTTGCCCATCATTTTGCCCATCATTTTGTCCATCATTTGCCCATCGATTTTCCCATCGTTTTGCCCATTGTTTTGCCCATCATTTTGTCCATCATTTTGCCCATCGATTTGCCCATCGTTTGCTCATCATTTTGCCCATTGTTTTGTCCATTGTTTTTGCCCATCAATTTGCCCATCGTGATTTGCCTTTTGATCTCCATGCCTGGTGAGAAGATTGGAAGGGGGAAAGTTTGAAAGGTTGATCTATTCCCATCAGCCATAACTGGGTCTCCTTGGCAACCCGCTCACATCATTTACACCCACCGTGTCCTATTAGTTATTTGAGCATTTTTGTTATAATTCTGGGAATTGGAGAAAACAAAATGGCAGGAGAAAATCCCATTTCCTCAAAAAAGGTCCAGAAACAGGGTTTTCTTCTGTGGGTAAAAGGAGATGTCTCCACTAATTTTGATTGATTAACCAATCACAATCCCAGCATGCATTATTATCGATTTGCCCATCATTTTGCCCATCTATTTGCCCAGGGGAGCCGTTCCATTGGTTCCATTCCTTACTGACTGGGAAACCAACGCTCCCTGCTGGTCATGCAATGTCTCCCCACCATGGTTTACCATGGGGACTCGCTGGGAGGCGGGGCCAACAGGGGCAATTGTGGCCCAGCAATGATGGACTTTACTGCTGTGTATGTGAGGGGTATTATCTATACACGTGGCAGGTATCAGCTGTGTATGTGAGGGGTATTATCTATACACGTGGCAGGGTATCAGCTGTGTATGTGAGGGGTATTATCTATACACGTGGCAGGGTATCGGCCGTGTATGTGAGGGGTATTATCTATACACGTGGCAGGGTATCAGCTGTGTATGTGAGGGGTATTATCTATACACGTGGCAGGGTATCAGCTGTGTAGTGAGGGGTATTATCTATACACGTGGCAGGGTATGGCCGTGTATGTGACAGTATTATCTATACACGTGGCAGGGTATCAGCTGTGTATGTGAGGGGTATTATCTATACACGTGGCAGGGTATCAGCTGTGTATGTGAGGGGTATTATCTATACACGTGGCAGGTATCAGCTGTGTATGTGAGGGTATTATCTATACACGTGGCAGGGTATCGGCCGTGTATGTGAGGGGTATTATCTATACACGTGCAGCGGGTATCAGCTGTGTATGTGAGGGGTATTATCTATACACGTGGCAGGGTATCGGCTGTGTATGTGAGGGGTATTATCTATACACGTGGCAGGGTATCGGCTGTGTATGTGAAGGGTATTATCTATACACGTGGAAGGGTATCGGGCGTGTATGTGAGGGGTATTATCTATACACGTGGCAGGGTATCGGCTGTGTATGTGAGGGGATTATCTATACACGTGGCAGGGTATCGGCCGTGTATGTGAGGGTATTATCTATACACGTGCAGGGTATCGGCTGTGTATGTGAGGGGTATTATCTATACACGTGGCAGGGTATCGGCTGTGTATGTGAAGGGTATTATCTATACACGTGGCAGGATATCGGCCGTGTATGTGAGGGGTATTATCTATACACGTGGCAGGGTATCAGCTGTGTATGTGAGGGGTATTATCTATACACGTGGCAGGTATCAGCTGTGTATGTGAGGGGTATTATCTATACACGTGCGGGTATCGCTGTGTATGTGAGGGTATTATCTATACACGTGGCAGGGTATCGGCTGTGTATGTGAAGGGTTTATCTATACACGTGGCAGGGTATCGGCTTGTGGTGAGGTATACACTGTGTATCGGTATATCATGTGAGGGGTATTATCTATACACGTGGAAGGTATCGGGCGTGTATGTGAGGGGTATTATCTATACACGTGGCAGGGTATCGGCCGTGTATGTGAGGGGTATTATCTATACACGTGGCAGGTATCGGCCGTGTATGTGAGGGGTATTATCTATACACGTGGCAGGGGCCCCTCCTGTTATGCTTTGTGTTTATTTACTGTATAACAAAGAGCGGCCGGCCTGCGCTGCATGGGAGTCACACAAGGGGTTAAGCCCAGTTCTGACTGTCGGTATCAGTAGAATCAATAGAATTGGATCGATTCTGTAGTATCTGCGCCCAATCACGTTCCTACCTGCACTCGCTCTTTGGCCACAGTTGGGCGGCGTATGGATTTCTGTGGGACTTTGTGCCTTTCTGTCGCCCATAGAAGGACTCACGTATCCGTGTAGGCAAATCTATAGCAACCGGACTTGCTGAGTAGTAACTATCGGCCCCCGTACGGCCCCCTGGGGCCACAAAGGGTCATTTATGATGAGTTGGTGTCTGATCATTCAGGATGCAGGGGGGGGGGGTGAGATTCCCTACACAGGGGGGTCTCTAGGGGCTGGAATGGGGAGACACTGGCAAGCTCCAGAGACAGCAGAAGCCCAAGAGAGCAGTCTCGCAGTCAGGAATGGGATGGAGTGATGGGGTAGGGCAGAGGGCAGGTTGGGTGAGGGAGAGGGTAGTTGGAGGTATAGGGAGGGGCTTCAGGGTTAAGGGCCTGAATGTGGGTGTTAGTAATGATGGGGGCCCTGAGATGGGAGCAGCGTTTGGGCGCCTGTTGGGAGAAAGTTACAGTAGTCAAGGTGGGAAATAAAGAGACTGAGCTACGGGGCAGATTCCAACAATTCTGCACAGATGGTTTATAGGCGCGCGCCTTGGTGCTGAACCGTAACGTTATTGGCTGTGGGACCCCGGGGGCCTGAGGGGGGGGAAATGTAATGAATTCTTATGGGAGATTCAGTTTCAGGTGGAACCGTGACACCCAGGGAGAGACAGCAGGAAGGCAGTCTGTAACTTGGGGCAGTCGGAGAGAGGCCAGGGGTAGCTGGGGGGAGTTGGGTGGAGTTGGGAGTAGCTGGGGGAGTTGGGAGGAGTTGGGGGAGTGGAGGAGGAGTTGGGGGGAGTTGGGAGTAGCTGGGGGGAGTTGGGAGGAGTTGGGGGGGGGGGAGGAGTTGGGAGGAGTTTGGGGGGAGTTGGAGGAGTTGGGAGGAGTTGGGAGTAGCTGGGGGAGTTGGGAGGAGTTGGGGGGAGTTGGGAGGAGTTGGGGGAGTTGGAGGAGTTGGGAAGGAGTTGGGAGGAGTTGGGAGGAGTTGGGAGTAGTTGGGGGGAGTTGGAGGAGTTGGGAGAGTTGGGTGGAGTTGGGAGTAGCTGGGGGGAGTGGAGGAGTTGGGAGGAGTTGGGTTGGAGTTGGGAGTAGTTGGGGGGGAGTTGGAGGAGTTGGGAGGAGTTGGGGGTAGCTGGGGGGAGTTGGGAGGAGTTGGGTGGAGTTGGGAGTAGCTGGGGGGAGTTGGAGGAGTTGGGGGAGTTGGAGTAGCTTGGGGAGTTGGGAGGAGTGGGGGAGTTGAGGAGTTGGGTGGCGTTGGGAGTAGCTGGGGGAGTTGGGAGGAGTTGGGAGTAGCTGGGAGTAGCTGGGGAAGATCTGGCTCTAATGGGAAGATCTGGGATTGATCGGGAGTAAGTCCTCTCAAATTGAATTGGTATCTGGCTCTATGGGAAGATTGGGATGGATCAGGGGAATAGTCCTCTCATTGAATTGTATCTGGCTCTAATGGGAAGATCTGGGATTGGGATCAGGGATAAGTTCCTCTCATTGAATTGTATCTGGCTGCTATGGGAAAGATCTGGGATTGGATCAGGGGATACAGTTCCTGCTCATTGAATTGTATCTGCTCTATGGGAAGGTTGGGGGGTGTATCCGGATCCGGGGTGGGACCTGGGCCCTACAGAGTATGTGCCCATGAAGTTGCCAATAAACACTACCTGCCCCCCATTCCCATCCTGTTGGGTCCTCAGGCCCCTGCTCGTTCTCTCCTATCTCTATACAAGGGACCAACTCCACCCATCCCCCAGATACTCCCAACATCCTCCCAACTCCCCCCAACTCCCCCAACTCCACCAACTCACCCAACTCCCCCAACTCCACCCAACTCCCCCCAGCTACTCCAGCTACTCCCACTCCTCCAAACTCCCCAGCTACCCCAGCTACTCCCACTCCCCCCCCAAGCTCCCCTCCAACTCCCCAACTCACCCAACTCCCCCAACTCCTCCAACTCCTCCCAGCTACTCCAAATCTCCAACTCCCCCAACTCCCCCCAACCTCCCACACTCCACCCAACTCCCCCCCAATCCTCAACAGCCTACTCCAACTCCCCCGACTCCCCCAACTCCCCAACTCCACCAAACTCCCCCAGCTACTCTTCAGCTACTCCAACTGCCCCCCAACTCCTCCCGCTAACTCCCAACTCCTCCCAACTC